>NC_045958.1:8891232-9186232 GCF_010909765.2 Amblyraja radiata
GTACTTGGATAGCAAAGGATTAGAGAGATATGGGGCTAGCTTTGGCGGGCATTTTGGTCAGTATGAACAAGTTGGGCCAAAGACCCTGTTTCCATACTGTATGAACTCTACAATGCTAACTGTCTACTAATTAATAGTTCTGTAAGAGGGCATTCATTTGTCAGTAATGGATCATGTTATCCTAGAAGACCACGTATGAATCTTTTGACTTCGCGAGCAGCCTATTTGTATTCCATAGTAAACACTCTATTACCTGGTCCTTTCCCATTTTCATTATCTTGCTGCTATCTGGAACTACTCATAACGTAAACACATTCATATTATTACAATGGTGCAGAAGTTCAAAGATGAAAATTGAGATCTATTATCTGATTTACCTGCTCTGATAATCTGAGATGTCTAAATATGGATTTCACATATTCCATAATATTCTGTACTATCTCTTTGAAAAGTGAGAGGTCGTTTACAGTAAAATAGGCCTGAACAACTTCTCACATTCAGGAGTGTAATGGTGGCTGTAGCATTATACATGGTAAGGGGGGTTTAGTGAGAAGAGTCCGTTGTAACTTCCCAAATTTGATTCTACAGTGTGACATTGTTGTAATCATGTCGGTGGCTACTGGCTAGTTTCATTTTTTTTTTTTAATCATAGTTCAAATAGAGTGTAGGAACAGATATTGGAACATGTTTTAAAAGGTCCATTCCAAATAAAAAGCAACGCAACTCAAGAAAACAGAGCGTTGTGAATGTATCCCAGTCCATCACACAGATCATAAATGTAGAGGTGACCGTGGGCTTCATTAATAGGATGGAGTAACAGCACAATTTTGCATATAGCATTAACTAATTTATTCAACAAGAAAATTGTATGTGAAAATCAGGGATTCATTATTTATGCCATGAAGTTGTGGCACAGTTGCTGGAGCTGCTGCCTCACAGCGCCAGAGTCCAAGGTTCAATCCTGACCTTGGGTGCTGTCTGTGTGCAGTTTGCATGTTCTCCCTGTGAGCGCTTGGGTGCTCTGGGCACTCCTCGCACATCCTAAAGACCTGTGGGATTGTGTGTTAATTGGCTACTGCAAATTGCCCCTAGTGTGTAGGCAGTAGATGAGAAGGTGGGAGGATATAGGGCTAGTGCGAACTCTGCTGGGGTCAGAGGTCCAGTTCCCATGCTGTATCTCTAAACTAAACCATATAACCACATAACAATTACAGCACAGAAACTAAAGCCCATGGTTTCTCCATGCATGTCAGATGAGGTTTGCAAATATGGTGTATAGGAAGGAATTGCAGATGCTGGTTTAAACCGAAGATTGACACAAAAAGCTGGAGTAACTCAGCGGGACAGGCAGCATCTCTGGAGAAAAGAATAGGTGACGTTTTGGGTTGAGACCTTTCTTCTGAAAGTTCAAATTCAAGTTCAAGTTACATTTATTGTGCCTGGATTATGGAGTATTAGCTGCAGGGAGAGACTTGGATATTTTCTCTGAATTATCCAATTGTTTCTATTGGGACTTCTCTACTTGTTCTGCTGGGAGTCCTGATAGAACAATATATAACTATGAGAGCCATAGATAGGATAGACAGTCAGAACCATTTTTTTGCAGGATGGAAAAAGGTGAAAGGGGCAAATTTTAAATCAGCTGTGCGGGGCAAACTTTTTTTATACGGTGGGTGGTGAATGCCTGGAATGTGTTGCCAGGAGTGGTGGTTGAAACGGATACAATCGTGGCATTTAAGAGACATTTAGATTAGTATATGTATATGCAGGATCTGTTCCTGTTCTGTCCTATTTGCGATATACAAATAATATTCAGTATTCTGTATTCTACAACTACATGGTTTAATAGGCATTCAATATTTGATCATTTACTCTAGTCTTATGATTAAACAGTTTTGTATTCAATTAGATTTGTTGTTTAATAATCGTCATCAATAGTATTAATGCCATCTTTACTTCTTCCTTCATTATTTGCACGTTCATTATGAGATAGAGGAGGCTATTCACCCATTCAGCCAGAGCAGCTCCCAGCAGAACAATCCCATCAGACCCATTCATCCTCATCTTATTCCCATATAGACCTGCACCTTATTCCCTCTCAATCACCCTCCAGCATCCTGAATTTTAGAAATCCCTATGCCACTAACCTGTACTAAGATTGCATATACAATGTCCATTTAACTGACTAGCCATCATCTGAAGGCTGTAAGGAGACATGTACTCACTGACTGAAGGTGCATTAAAGGCAGAGGCATTCATCACATTTAAAAAGTATTTGGATTGTGTTTGAAGGGCTGTATATAGTATAGTATAGTATAGTATATCTTTATTGTCATTTTCCTGAGTACTCACATACCCAGAGGAAACAATAAAACGTTGCTCAACCAGTGTCCATTCAGTGTGCAGTAAAAAATAAATAGAAATAAAAATACATATATCATGAACAAATTAAACACTCTACTCTCTACTAAACATCAACAGGCGTTCCGATCGGCAGCGGCACGACAGTGGCTCTGCTGCAGTGTGTCCAGGTTGGTGGTTGGTGCGCGATACTTTGGCAGGGGGCAAAGTCCGTTTATCAGTCTTATAGCCTGCGGGAAGAAGCTGAGGAGCATCCTGCTGGTTTTGCAGCTAATGCTCCTGTACCTCTTCCCAGATGGCAGGATGGAGAATATGTGATGCGATGGGTGGTAGGGGACTTTGATGATGGAGATGGCTCTGCTGATACATCTCTTCCTGTAGATCTGTTACCAGGAGGTCTAGACTGTTCTTATTTGACTTATGTAGATGCAGTAAGCTCAATGGTCTCCTTTATACTTTTCCTAAGATTACATAATTCAGTAATTGCATTTCTCCCAGACGCAAGTATTCCCATTTGTGCCAGTTGTCACTGCGGATATTTTTCCCTGCACACTTCCTGATTCCTACATCACAGTAGATCCCCACTAGAATTAGGGAATTGCTGTAGTCCTAGTCTGGAAATTTGCATTTCTCTGGCCTTGAGGAACAATAACAGGTAGATCTCTCACTTTCCACGTTCGTTGTGAAATTGTCCCTGAAATGCAGACTTATTCTATTTTGGAGTAAATGAGACACATTCAAATCAAAATGTAATTTGGTGGGTAATATCACTAGATGTTAGTTGCTGACACTTCAACATGGAATAACACACAATTCCTGTGGCCATTTACCTTATATTCATTTACTAGACTAAGTGGGACCCGTTGGGTCCCAGCATCACACAGGAGGGCTGGTCATCCAACGCAATATTCCACCTCTCCACCAATTCTAATATTGGTGGCCATTTGGGGGGGGGGGGGGGGTGGGGGGCTTTCAGGAGCGCTAGTATGAGTGTTGTGGGCTGAAGGGACTGGTTTCCAGAGGGCTAGTATGGACTGTGGGCAGAATGGATTCATAGGTTGGCGTATCAGTCAATCAAGCCTGTTGTGCTGGCAACTCACTCACTCACGGCTGGTGGGCTGGTAGTTGATTCACGGCTAATCCTTGAAATTCTATTTCAAGCAGGGTATAAGGCCCCCAAATTCAAGTGCAGTTTCTTACCACTTCTAGCAGGGTGCAAGGCCACCAAATTCAAGTGCAGTTTCATACCATTTGAAGTAGGGTGCAAAGCCACTAAAGACAGCGAGTCGTGACCTCTCCCTCCTCCATCTTGCAGAGACTGAGCCACACCCACATTTCCGGGTTTTATAACCCCTCCCCACCACCACCGGAAAAGGTGTGGCTTTCATGGAGTGATTGACAGGAGAGAGATTCTCAACATTTAAAAAAAAACTAATAACACTTTTATTTTTCATTGATGGGAAGAATTATCTGCACCTGCTCAGCGGAGGGGGACTGAGTAAGATGGGCAAAAATCACAGCCGTAAGTGGTAGCGTTTTATCTAAAATCAATATACAGTGCAAACAGGAAGTAAGTGCATTTACAGTAGTGCCTTTTAACTTCAAGCCAAAGCACCCAAGCCACCATTTGCAGTAAGTAGTGCCTTTCAACACCATGCCGCCATTTGCAGTAAGTAGTGCCTTTTAACTTCAAGCCATTGCATCAAAGCCACCATTTGCAGTAAGTAGTGCCTTTCAACTTCATGCCACCATTTGCAGTGCCTTTCAACTTAATGCCAAAGCACCCAAGCTACAATTTGCAGTAAGTAGTGCCTTTCAACGTAATGCCAAAGCACCCAAGCCACCATTTGCAGTAAGTAGTGCCTTTCAACTTCAAACCACAATTTGCAGTAAGTAGTGCCTTTCAACTTCAAGCCAATGCACCCACGCCCCCATTTGCAGTAAGTAATGCATTTTAACTTCAAGCCATTGCACCCAAGCCACCATTTGCAGTAAGGAGTGCCTTTCAACTTCAAGCCAGCAACCAAGCCACCGTTTGCAGTAAGTAGTGCCTTTCAACTTCATGCCACCATTTGCAGTAAGTGGTGTCTTTCAACTTCAAGCCAAAGCACCCAAGCTAACACCCAAGCCACCATTTGCAGTAAGTAGTGCCTTTCAACTTCAAGCCAAAGCAACCAAGCCACCATTTGCAGTAATAGTGCCTTTCAACTTCAAGCCAAAGCTCGCAAGCCTCCATTTGCAGTAAGTAGTGCCTTTCAACTTCAAGTCAAAGCTCCCAAGCCACCATTTGCAGTAAGTAGTGCCTTTCAACTTCATGCCACCATTTGCAGTAAGTGGTGTCTTTCAACTTCAAGGCACACCCAAGCCATCATTTGCAGTAAGTGGTGTCTTTCAACTTCAAGCCACACCCAAGCCACACCCAAGCCACCATTTGCAGTAAGTAGTGCCTTTCAACTTCAAGCCAAAGCAACCAAGCCACCATTTGCAGTAATAGTGCCTTTCAACTTCAAGCCAAAGCACCTAAGCCACCATTTGCAGTAAGTAGTGCCTTTCAACTTCAAAGCTCCCAAGCCACCATTTGCAGTAAGTGGTGTATTTCAACTTCAAGCCACACCCAAGCCACCATTTGCAGTAAGTAGTGCCTTTCAACTTCAAGCCAAAGCAACCAAGCCATCATTTGCTGTAAGTAGTGCCTTTCAACTTCAAACCAAAGCAACCAAGCCACCATTTGCAGTAACACTGCCTTTCAACTTCAAGCCAAAGTTCCCAAGCCACCATTTGCAGTAAGTAGTGCCTTTCAATTTCAAGACACACCTAAGCCAAGCCAACCAGGGGAGGGGGGAGTGCTTTCTGGAGCGCTAGTATGAACCATTTTAGAACAAATAGACATGTTTTGCAAGCTTTAGAACCAATAGACATTTTTTTGCAAGCTTTAGAACCAATAGACATTTTTTTTGCAAGCTTTCGAACCAATAGACATTTTTTTGCAAGCTTTCGAACCAATAGACATTTTTTTGCAAGCTTTCGAACCAATAGACATTTTTCGCAAGCTTTAGAACCAATAGACATTTTTTGCAAGCTTTAGAACCAATAGACATTTTTTGCAAGCTTTAGAACCAATAGACATTTTTTGCAAGCTTTAGAACCAATAGACATTTTTTTGCAAGCTTTAGAACCAATAGACACTTTTTTTTGCAAGCTTTAGAACCAATAGACATTTTTTGCAAGCTTTAGAACCAATAGACACTTTTTGCAAGCTTTAGAACCAATAGACATTTTTTGCAAGCTTTAGAACCAATAGACATTTTTTGCCAGCTTTAGAACCAATAGACATTTTTTTTGCAAGCTTTAGAACCAATAGACATTTTTTTGCAAGCTTTAGAACCAATATACATTTTTGCAAGCTTTACAACCAATAGATACGCTTTTTGCAAGCTTTACAACCAAAACATTTTTTTGCAAGCTTTAGAACGAATAGACATTTTTTTGCAAGCTTTAGAACAAATAGACATTTTTTGCAAGCTTTAGAACCAACAGGCACTTTTTTGCAAGCTTTAGAACCAATATACATGTTTTGCAAGCTTTAGAACCAATAGAAACACTTTTTTTGCAAGCTTTAGAACCAATAGACACTTTCTTTTGCAAGCTTTAGAACCAATACATTTTTTGAAAGCTTTAGAACCAATAGACATTTTTTTTGCAAGCTTTAGAACCAATAGACATTTTTTGTGCAAGCTTTAGAATCAATAGACACTTTTATTTGCAAATTTAGAACCAATAGACACATTCTGCAAGCATTTTAGAACCACTAAGGGCACTTACATTTGAGTAGACATGTGTTCAGTGTTATTCACAGCTCAGAGAAACGTGACCCTCTGCCTTCCTCCATCTTGAAGAGTGAGTGAGGCACACCACTTCCTGGTTTTATAGTCCCTCCCCCCTGCCGCCAGCGGGGGCAGCAGAGAGAATGGGGAATTTTGTAAAAACATTAATATCTCTGTCATTTTTAATCGATGGGAAAAATCCTCGGCACACATGCGGCGGAGGGGGGCTCTGAGCGAGGTGGCCAAAAATGACGGCCGTAGGTGGCGGCGTTCTCTCGGAAATCGCAGCACAGATGGCCAAAATCGGTCAAGAACAGACTTTTAGTAATATAGATTACCAACATTAGAATTATTTGCCCATTCAGTGGCACAGCTGGTGGAGCTGCTACCTTACAGTGGCAGAGACCTGGGTGCGATCCTGGCTTCAGGTGCTGTCTGTGTGGAGTTTGCACATTTTCCCTGTGACCACATGGCTTTCTTCTGGGTGCTCCAGTTTCCTGCCACATGCTAAAGACGTGCAGGCTTGTAGGCTAAATGGTCTCTGAATTTGCCCCAAATGTGTAGGGAGTGGATGCATTGGGATATTGGGATAACAGAGCTTGTGTGAATGGGTGGTCAATGGTTTACATGAACTTGGTGGGGTGAAGAGTTGTTTCCATGGTGTAACTCCAAATAAACAAACTAAAGGGCGGGATGGTGGTGCAGCAGTAGAGTTGCTGCCTTACAGCGAATGTAACGCCGGAGATCCGGGTTCGATTCCGAATCTGGTTGCTGTCTCTATGGAGTTTGTACGTTCTCCCCGTGACCTGCGTGGGTTTTCTCCGAGATCTTCGGTTTCTTCCCACACTCCAAAGACGTACATGTTTGTAGGTTAATTGGCTTGGCAAGTAAGTAAGTAAGTTTATTGGCCAAGTATTCACATACAAGGAATTTGCCTTGGTGCTCCGCCCACAAGTAACAACATGACATACAGTGACAGTTACGAAGTCTCAGAAAACACTAAACATTAATAATAATAAAACATTAATGATAAAACACCATTGATCAAGCATGTGAACCAACAAAATACCAGATCAAAGGGAAGCTACAGATTTTTGGCTGTTGAGTAGAGCAACTACTCGTGGATAAAAACTGTTTTTATGCCTGGCTGACAGTCCGGAGTCGCCTTCCAGAGGGAAGTGATTCAAAGAGTTTGTGGCCAGGGTAAGAGGGGTCAGAGATGATCTTGCCCGCTCGCTTCCTGGCCCTTGCAGTGTACAGTTCATCAATGGAGGGAAGGTTGCAGCCAATAACCTTCTCTGCTGATCGGACGATTCGCTGTCCCTAGTGGGTGTAGGATAGTGTTAAGATACGGGGATCGCTGGTCGGCGCGGACCCGGTGGGCCGAAGGGCCAGTTTCTCTAAACTAAACTAATCATGGGGCGAAATAAAAGGACGCAAATGTTGGAGTAACTCAGCGGGTCAAGCAGCTTCTCTAGACAATATGGAATACGTGACGTTTCGGATCGGGACCCTTCTTCAGGCCAATCAGACCCAGCACTTAGTATCCTTCTGTGTAATCAGCATCTGCAGTTCCTTGGTTCTAAATCACAGGGCTAATTCTTCTTGGAGAGCTGTCTCCTTGTAATGTCTCCTTGTATTAAGCAAAACACCCAGATTTTTCTTTTTGAATATTTAGTGATTAACAGACATAAATGTGAGAAACATTCTTGCTTCTCCATTGATATATTGGATTGAATCACTTAGCTACAGTAGGAAATATATTTTGTACCCAAAAGATGGCAAATCAGGTGTCAAGTTGATTTCCTTTCCTTAAATTTATTGAATACCATTACAAAGGCTGTCAGTCAATTGCAGTTAACTTTCATGCATGATGTCTTTATTTCTTGGCAATTTATTTTCCCTCACAAGTTAAACATTGAAGTTACAGGAAGCGGTGGCTGCATGGTGAGTGTGGGATATAGATATATTTAAATAACACATATATATGTGTGTATATATGCACACACACACACACACACACACACACACACACACACACACACACACACACACACACACACACACACACACACACACACACACACACACACACACACACACACGCACACGCACGCACACACACACAAAGAGAAAGCTGGCAGACAATTCATCCTCTCCTAACAGCAAACAAAAGCTTGACATATTGACACACAGGTCAAACTAAACACCAATATAATCAATGCGGCAGCCCAGAAATGATAACTGCAAAGCAGTCACTTAAATATTTAACAAAGCCTATAACCACATAAATATGAGATTGAAACCAAGAATGAGTCGATTTGCATTTTTTAATCACGAGCTTAACAATGATCAATGTTTTGAATAGGTTGACAGCTGAAAAGTTATCAGAATAATGACTATTTATATAGTGTCTTTAATATGGTCAAATGTCCGAAGATACTTGACTGGAAGGTAACTAAATGTTTGACCAAGTCACATGAGGAGACACAAGGGTTGTTGGCATAAAGCGTTTTGTGTGGTCTTTAAGTTTAAGGCAAATAGAAAATGGCGGCCTGCTGGGAGAGTGTTGGATTAGGCAAGTCTACAGAAAGCTACAGTGTGAAGAAGGGTCTCGACCCGAAATGCCACCCATTCCTTCTCTCCAGAGATGCTGCCTGTCTCGCTGAGTTGCTCCAGCTTTTTGTGTCTACCTTAGAAGCTACAGTGAAACTAGATTTGATCAGCCAGTTGGGATTGTGTATAGAAGCGGTGAGCAATGTGTTGCTGCTGCAGTGCAAATTCAAGAATTTGGCAAACTACAAAATAATATTCAAAGTACCAAATACTGCATTTGTATGAAGATAACATAATCATGCTGCAATTTCTTCTGTCTTGGAGAATAAAAGTCCATAAATCCTTTACAAATGACAGTGAATTTATTATGATTTAATTGACATATATTATGATTGTAGGACACAGGGTTCTTGTGCCAAGAGCACCACATTAGCTTCAGAAGTACAAAGGATAAAGAAGACAGGAGAGAAATTCACATTACTTGATTGTTGCTCATTTTTAACAATCCACGAGAAAGCCAATGTTCGGTTAAATGGTGAAAAGCAGTGAAATGTAGTGTTGCAGTGCTAATTGTAATGGATGGAGAATGCTGACAATGTAATAATATTCAATCTACATCTGTGTCAGCAACCCACAGGCATTTCAAGAAAGCAAGTTTGACCTTCTATGTTTAGTACAAAATGCAGTGTTCACAGAATATGCATACATGTGAACTTTATGTTAATATATAGACTTCTAGCTGAGTTTCAAATAAAACTAGCAGCACCCATTTGTGGTAAAGGTTTGTGCTTTAAGTATTATCATTCTGCCTTTAATTATAGCTCAGCAGTTGTTTTTTTCTCCCTAAGACTTTGCTATCTCAGAGTTTATAAACCTTGGCACTTAAATGAGACTTAGCCTTGAATAGTTCATTAACTTATTGATGAAGAGTTGGTGATCTTTTATCCCTGAGAAAACCAGTGCTCGGTTAAATGGTAAAACACAGTGAAATGAACTGCTGCAGTGTTAATTCTGAAGGATGGGGGATACTGACAATATAATTATATTCTACATCTGTGTCAGCACATTTCTGAGATACATGTTATTCAAGCCTCAAAATGTCGAATGGTGCATGGAACTGTAAAAGTCAGCACAGGCTAAGAATATCTCTGATGCAGCGAATGAAGTGATATATTTGGTGGATCAGAATTCCGATGCCACAAACATTCAGGCAAAGAAACATCTTAATGTCTATAACTTCACAAAATACATAAAAACTGTAAAGTTTGCCACCGGAATAGCTGCAATCAATTGTTTCATGAGCTAAATTTCAATGCACAGAATGAAGCTTATTTTTAAGTCTACTCTACCAACAATAACTTTTGCTAATAGATGTATTTTAGATTTTATTTTTCCCTTGCCAGATTTTGCAATTATTAATACATGGTATCCCCAGAATGCTATCAAGGCTTTGTAAATTAATGTATGTGACTATTGTTGACTATTATAAAGCTGATGCACGGAGTGCTCTTTTATACTATTATATTCTACTGTTTTCTACACTAAATAATGTGATTAAACAATGTTATACCTTTGGTGTTTCACAAGGCTCATCTAGTTACCAAAATTGCCAATCGAGCTTTGATAGAACCTTTGATGACAATCGCTTTAGGTACCAAAGATGAAAGTCCCTGTTTTGTGATAACCCCACCTAAGACTAGTGGGGTACTAGTGGGATGCCACAAGGCTCGGTGCTGGGACTGCAGCAAGTTACAATATATATAAATGATTTAGATGAAGGGATTACAAATAACATTAGAAAATTTAGGATACATTTAGTGTAAGATAGAACTAGTATGCTGATCAGTGATCACCCCGCATACTAGTTCTATCCTACACACCAGAGACTTTTTACAGAAACCAATTAACCTACAACCCTGCAATGTGGGAGGAAACCGAAGCACCCGGGGAAACACCACATGGTCACGAGGAGAACATATAAACTCCGTACAAACAGCACCCATGGTTAGGATCGAACCTGGGTCTCTTGCGCTACAAGGCAGCAACTCTACTGCTGCGCCACCGTGCCACTCCCTCTGATTATGCGGGTAAGTTGTAAACATGGTTATTTAGTTAATGAGAGCAGTTTGAGGGTGAGAACATAGACAAAAGGAAAAAAAACCTAAAGAATATAGAAGTTGTGAAATGCAGACCAAGAAGCCACGCTGGGCATGGTTTGCACTCCGGTAGAAGTTGGCTGCGGGTCGGCATTCGGAGCTTCTTCTTCCCCCGGGTCCCCCACGAGGGATCCCGGACAGCGGACGACGCAGCAGCTGGAGCTCTGCAGACCGCGACATTAGGCTGCCGGCAACCGCGGGCCAGCGAAATGGAGCACTCCCCTCCGGCGAGCCCCAGTGAGGGCTCGCCCGCTCCACGCCGAGAGTCCGCGCTGCACCCGCCACTGAAGCGATAGACACTTTTTGCAACCATTTTAGAACCAATAGACACTTTTTGCAACCATTTTGGAACCAATAGAGACACTTTTTGCAACCATTTTAGAACCAATAAAGACACTTTTTGCAACCATTTTAGAACCAATAGAGACATTTTTGCAACCATTTTAGAACCAATAGAGACACTTTTTGCAAGCATTTTAGAACCAATACAAACACTTTTTGCAAGCATTTTGGAACCAATAGAGACACTTTTAGCAAGCATTTTAGAACCAATAGACACTTTTTGCAACTATTTTAGAACCAATAGACAATTTTTACTCAGGCAAAGGCCGCGCCGATCCTTGTTGTTAGGCCACGGGGGAGGTGACATGGAAATAGTCGCCTCTCCATGGAGGAGGCGACCAAAGCGGTTTCCCCCTTACCCCCCCACACCACCCCCCACACAAGACACACAGAGAGACATTAAAAGCATACATTAAAACATACTAAAAAAACTAAAAAAGTTGAAAAGACTAATACGCTGCTGACAGGGCTGCCGGCTTGCAGCGCCCCCACCGACATACTTTCAACCATACCGGAGCCCAAGAAGAGTAAGGTGACTGGACTCAATGTCTATCGACCAGTCCATGGTGATGAAGTGCTTCGAGAGGTAGGTTATGGAGCATATCAACTCCTACCTCAATAAGAACCTCGACCCACTACACTTCGCCTACCATCACAATAAGTCCATGGAGGATGCAATCTCACTGGGTCTCCACTCCGCATTGGACCACTTGGTTAGGCTGTTGTTTATAGACTCAAGCTCGCCGTTCAATACCATCATCTCCTCCAAACTGGTTACCTAGCTCACGGAATTGGGTCTGAGCATCCCTCTGTAATTGGATCCTCGACTTCCTCATCCACAGACCACAGTCTGTTCGAACTGGCAGAACCACTTCATCCTCAGTAATAATCAGTACGGGAGCACCTCAAGGCTACGTGATCAGTCCCCTGCTCTACTCACTCTATACTTATGACTTTGTAGTCGGACATAGTGCAAACTCCATTTTCAAGTTCGCTGACAACACCACCGTGTGGGACAAATTACAGATGGTGATGAGTCAGAGTATGGGATTGAGATGACCGACTGACCAAATGGTGCCAGCACAACAACCTGGCTCTCAATATCAGCAAAACCAAAGAACTGATTGTGGACTTTGGAAGAGGAAGGTTAAGGGACCACAATCCTGTTTATATAAACGGGACGATGGTGGAAAGAGTAAAAAACTTCAAATTCCTGCGCGTGCATATTCCCGACGATCTTTCCTGGACCCAGCACACTGATGCAATTATAAAGAAAGCACATCAACGCCTCTACTTCCTGAGAAGGTTACAGAGATTTGGTATGTCAAAGAGGATTCTCTTGAACTTCTACAGGTGCACAGTAGAGAGCATATTGACTGGTTGCATTGTGGCCTGGTTCGGCAACTTGAATGTCCAGGAGCGGAAAAGACTGCAAAAAGTTGTGAACACTGCCCAGTCCATCAACGGCTCTGACCTCCCCACCATCGATGGGATTTATCGGAGTCGCTGACTCAAAAAGACAGCCAATACCATCAGACACCCATACCATCCTGGTCACATATCATCTCACCACTGCCACCGGGAAGAAGGTACAGGAGCAAATTCTTCCCTACAACCACCAGGCTATTAAAGACTAAAACCTCATAAGCTATGAACTACAATAGGCGGTAGTAGACTATTATTATTATTACACTATTATTGTTTGTTTTTTGAGTTTTGTTATATTATATATTATGATTACATATTCTGCTTGCACGAGGCTGAAGGGCTTGGCCAGGCAGAGACAAGGATCGAACCCATGGAGGTTAGGTATCGTATAGGGGAATTTGTGTTTGTTCTAAAAATAAAAATTAGTTGGTCCAGTGCTTGAATCGGTGTTTTTACTGAACTAGACTAGGGGGTAAGCTTTAGCATCATATTTACACAGTAACATCATTCTATTGCGCTCAAAAGTCCAGTAATTATGCAGTTATTTTTGGGCTTGCTCATATCATGCCATCCCTAATTAAGATTAGGTAAACTTTATACACAAATGAGTCAATTCTGTGCCAGCAAAGGGTCTTGCAGACTTCTCTAAGCGACGACTGCGGAGGTTTATGGCATCGACCACGAGGGAACAATGGTGGTGGACTGACTGTACTTTGTGCCTTCCACCACAGTGAAGAATGCTGTGGTGGATGTTTGTGTTAAATATTTATTGTGTATTGTGTGTTCTTTTTTTATTGTACCGCTGCTGGCAAGTTCATTTCACTGCACTTTATTGTGTATGTGATGAATAAATCTGATTGATTGATTGATTGATTGATTGATTGATTGATTGATAATGTTTTTGTATTTTGTTAGCATGAAATTATAGAAGTTCAATTTATTTATATTCCACTTTAAATAAAAACAGTTCTTCCATTATATAAAAATAATAGAATAAAAATTGGGAAAGGATGAAGGGCAACTATTGCAACTGGAAAGGATGTTGCTACTTAGCCTATGTGGTTCGCCACATGAGAGCAGTCCAGGATCTTGTAGAGGTAACTAGAACCCTGAGAGTCAAGAGGGGTATCTTGGAAGCACAGATGATTGCCTTCCCATATTACGGCACAGGCAAGGCAGCAAGTGAGTTGATCACTACGACCTCCGCCATGGAAACACTGGCAAATGCAACTGCCGGTGCCCTAGTAGATGCAAAATTGGCCATAATGTCCCTTAATGCAGAGATGGTTGCCATCCGAACTATGGCCTTACAAAATCCTGTGGCATTAAACTTTATCTTGGCAGAAATAGGAGCCACCTGTGCTATAATAAAACGTGAGTGTTACATCTATATCCCCGAGGAGTCCTCTAATATCACCGACCTTGCTACCCAAATTTCCCAAGAAATCAATACGATCCGTAAGGTTGGCAGTGACATGCATGGGTACAATGAAAGGAGTGGGAGCTGGTGCCATTCAGTTGGTTTGGTGGACTCTGAGGTACTGTGTTACATTATGACTCTATCTTTTTGTTAATCATTGCTCTTATTTTTATTATTAAATGCTTGAGACGATTGTGTACCTTCCGAGGACTGTGAATGTTACCGTGTCATGATAAAAGGAGAGAATTAAAGAGTTAAATTAATTATAAAGTTAGGTAGGTTACAAAATGGATATTCTGCTTGTAGATTTAGAAGTATACAAAATGGGGACCTTGCCCTTTAGTCTGAATACTCAGCCAGATTGAAATGTACAGACACTGGGTATCTTGCCATTTAGTCTGAATATTCAGCTAGATAGAAATGTACAGATGCTGGGTCATCAAGGTCAGAAGCAAGACCTCTTGAATCTGCAGAGATAAGGAATAGCTCCTTCTTGGAGCAATACCAAATATGGACATAACTTTTCTGAAATCGGAAGAGACTTTAATATACCCATCTTTAATATTACCATATATGGACATGGCGGAATTCTGTACGAGAATGTTCTGTAAGATAAAGAATTGCTTAATTGCTGACTGTTGAAGTATAAGTACGGTGTTTGAACATTACATCTTTGAGTGGGACCACGAGGAGCTCTGGGAATATGATCAATCATACCTAGAGATTATCTCCCCACTCCTGCATGCGAAATAAAGAAATCTTTGTTTAACTACTAACTTTATTGTGTTGTTGTCTGTTGAAGTGAATCGGACTTTAACATTGGCGTAGTCAGCAGGATCTCACTGGGAATATCTCTGATGACTGAGTAAGAGGCTGTAGTCTGGCTGCGGTCTGGCTCGAAGGGAGTAAAGAGTGCACCATCGGATCCATTGAGTCTGAACTCGTGAGTGCCCGGGAACACCGTGGTCCCACGTCTGAGGTTGATCTGGATCCCTGCCGAGATCATTTAGACAGACAATGTAAGCTAAGGCGATTTTTTGTGATTGTTGATTGAGCAGGTCAGACTGTGGAAATGTTATTGATTGAGTAGGTCAGATGAGGAAAGGTAGTCTGTGGAAATTAATAAAGTGAACTAATCACGTTTAAAAGAAATTGAACAGGTCAGATGTTTAGCTGTGGAAATGTTATATTGATATAGAGCCGAATAATCGGACAGGCTCGGGATAAGAGTGATGGGGGATCTCCAGATGGGGAATACAACATATGTGTTATTTGGATCCAGAAAAATGTAAAGATCACATGATGATCAGGCAAAAAGATTTTTTAAAAAGAGAATACGGCTGGCCAACAGAATAATAAACAGTTGGTAATGCAGAAATGGAAACCTAAGCAAAATATCCCTGGGGTCCCCTTGTCTGGCATGGCCACCCTGTTTATAGAAGAGGGGGATGAGGAACAAATTTGGGAATGGTGTAGACCACCTCCCCCATGACACTGATAGCAACTCGGAACCTGAAAAGGAAAATGAGAAAGAAGAAGGGAAAGGGCTGTCAGAAGAGGAAGAAGGAGCAGTAATTGAATCCATCAGTGAGAGAGTGAAACAAAAAGCACAAAGGAAACGCGAGGCCGAGGAACAGCAGAAAACTAAAAAGACTAAATAGATAATGCCAATGAGAGCAATGCTAAATCCATTGGCTGAACCCGGACCAAATAGTATGCCGGTAGGAATGCATGTATACAGCCACTGGAAGAGACCTGTATTCCACACTAGCCACTTGGAATCCTGGTTAAAGTGTTAGATGAGATTGGAGATGCTAATATCTCAGAATAAAATTTTGGGAAAATTGTGATTAGTATACATTTACACTAGGAATTTGAAATTGTGAATTTGGAGAGATAGATTTGAACAATTGGGAATCATTTTTAAATTGTTTTTTCTTAATAATAATCTCACATCCACCTCCACCTGCAGAGTTCTGGATTAGTGGAGGAAATGAATAGGATACTGAAGAGTTTAAGTAAAGGCTTGACTAAGACTGGACATGAATGGAGTAATGTATTCCCAGCCATTCTGACTGTTCAGAACAACCCCAGCTAGAGAGACAGGGTTAACACCTTTTGAAATGATAATAGGATGAGCTATGAAGCGATTAATTAATTACGTACGCACAGCAATTAACCCAAACCTTGTCAGTCTTACATTCACAGGTATTGGAAACGCAGAACCCACTACCAGCTGACCATAATGGCGAATCCATACAACCAAGAGACCACGTACTAATAATATCAAAAGTTACTAGGACAATGGTGGAAGGAGCCCTTCCAGGTACTACTAACTACACCTACAGCAGTGAGCGTCTAAGATCATCCTCGTTGGATTCACCTAACCGATTGCAAAAGAATTGGAAATTGGAAAAAAGGTCAATGAAATTAATAACTCTTCTCGGTGTCCTGGGAATGGTCCAGGTGGCCTGGACTAATACATATTTATCCATGAGTTATGAATTTATTTCTCAGAGTAATGAGAATGCTTGTTGGGTATGTACTCATGTTCCCCAAAACAGTGGAGGAGGTATACCTTTAGTACCAATACCCCTCTACCAGGCTGAAATACTGGCCTTATGCTGCTTTCACAATGGAACTCCAGAACTCTAGCAGGTGCAGAACAGCAATGGGGGTACGATGTGACTGCTGTTGGAAAACCTATATATAACAATTATGAAGGATGGTACGCTCCCCCATTTAAACCAGGCTGGAAAGTAAATGAGATCAGAATTTGTAAAAATCCCCGACTGAGAATAGTAATCAACCCCTGTATATCAATAAATACCACCTACTATTGTAACAACCAGGGGAAAGGAGTATCTTTGGGAAATAGCACCTGCACCAAGGTCAACTCTCTGGGACCACCGCGCCCGGTAAACTGAACACACTTTATATGTGGATCATGGGCATACCCTTGATTGCCAGGGATGCCGCCTACTGGGACGACAGATGGCACAATGGGCTAAGTGTTCGGCTGGCAACCGGAAGGTAGCCGGTTCGAATCCCGCTTGGAGTGCATACTGTCGTTGTGTCCTTGGGCAAGATACTTCACCCACCTTTGCCTGTGTGTGAATGTGTGTGAATGTGTGTGAGTGATTGGTGGTGGTCGGAGGGGCCGTAGGCGCAGAATAGCAGCCACGCTTCCGTCAGTCTGCCCCAGGGCAGCTGTGGCTACAGAAGTAGCTTACCACCACCGAGTGTGACTGAGGAGTGAATGAATAATGCGATGTAAAGCGCCTTGAGTATTAGAAAGGCGCTATATAAATCCCATCCATTATTATTATTATTACTGTCTGTTCATTTCAATCTGGCTGAGAATTCAGACTAAAGGGCAAGATACCCATTTTGTATACTAAATCTACAGGCAGAGTGTCCATTTTGTAACCTATTTTTATAATTACTTTAGCTCTTTCAGAACCACATACAAGAATTAATAATGTGAAAAATAGCATCTGTCTAACAGATTTTTAAAAATATCTCCAATGTAATTTTGATGTACACATTTGTAGTTTGATTGGAGGACTTCCATAAGTTTTTCTATTTAACTTGTGTCAGGAAACGCTCAATATTCAAATAATTACAGGTTTGGTTTGTTGAATCATCCAGAACTTTATATGTGTCTTAAATTTACCCAGAGTAGGGGAATCGAGAATCAGAGAACATAGGTTTAAGCTGAGGGCAAGAAGATTTATTAGGATCCTGAGGGCCAACTATTTTACACAAAGGGTGGTGAGTGTATGGAACGAGCTTCAAGTGGAGGCACTTGAGGCAGGTACTATCACAATGTTTAAGAAACATTTAGATAGGTATACGGATAGGATAGGTTTAGAGGGGAATGGGGCAAATGCAAGCAGGTGAGACAAGATACAACAAGATACAAGATATATTTATTTGTCGCATGTGCCAGATGGCACAGTGAAATGTGATCACCATACAGCCATACACTAAAATAAAGAACACAACACACGATAGATTTAAACATAAAACATCCCCACACAGCAGAATCAAACGTTTCCCACTGTGAGGGAAGGCACCAAAGTCAGTCTCTTCCTTGATGTTCACCCGTGGTCGGGGCCTCCGGAGCCCTCCGCAGTTGCCGCTACGGGCAGCCCGCCGCTCAGGCCCGCTCGCCGGGATGTTGGAACTCCGACGTCGGGACTAGAGGCCAACCTCAGCGGCTTGGACCTCCAAATCGGCCGCTTCCCACCGGAGTCCGCAGCTCCGACGTCCCCAGGCTGCGCCGGGCGGAGATTCACGCTGGCGGCCCTCGGCGAAGGCCCCCAGGACTCTGCATTGTCGGTTAGCGCCGCCCGCGTTGGGAGCTCCGCGAACCACAGCTCCACGATGTCGATGCTGCAGGCCCAACGCTCTGGAGCTCCAAACGGCGATCCAGGTAGGTATCGCCCGCTCCGCAGTGAATCCAGCGCCGCGCCGCCGCTGTAGTAGCTCTGGTTCAGTCCCCGGCAGGAAAGGCCGCTCCGATCCAGTTGGTACGCCTCGAGGAGGGATGCGAGGAAGCGACTCGGAGAAATAGTCGCATCCCTGCCAGGAAGAGACTGGGAAACCCTACCCCCCTCCCCCACATAGAAAAGCTAAAGTAAGCCCAACACAAACAGTTTAGACAAACTAAGATAAAGACAAGAAGGGAAAAAACGGACAGGCTGCAGGCAGAGGCGCCTTCAATACAGCGCCCCCTAGAGGACCACTAGGAGACTAGTGCATTTGGGGCTTATTTGTCAGCATAAACAGGTTGGGACGAAGAACCTATTTTCACACTGTATGATTCTATGACTATGACATTATGACATAGGATTTGAAGTGTATTTGTATTCGCCTGCTTATTTTTTCACGTTCACTGGTTTATATTCATAGTCTTTAGTTCAGGAATTTTAGAGATTGAGGATATGATACTGCTCAATGCCAAAAAATGATTTAGTCTGGCAGTGAGACCATCAGCAATCAGCAGTAAAGATATGGATTCTTACTGAAATAAACTGCCATAATAAACTATGGGCAGTACATTTAATGATTTTCGAGGCAGTTTCTATTGGTATCATTGGCATAGAGTTTAAGGGGATTCTGTAAACCCAAATTAATTATATTTAACCTGTAAATAGTCGGCTCAGTGAGCTGTATCTGGTCACCATGAACATAAAATTCAACCTGCAATCTAGATCTCAGAGAATTGCTCGGGTTTAATCTGAAAATGATCCATTTGCCTCATAACTTATCACATTTATCATGCTTCATTTTGCAATACATATCCTAAGCAATGTTTTTGACAATCAAGCTACTTTTAGTAAGCCCACATTTTTGAGGCAAATATAAATAAAATTGATCCATTAAACTAACTTTCAGGGATAGTCACACCTTATTGTTCAATTTTTCAGCACTTTATATATGTTTTATCTACATAATAATAAAATAGGTTTGTAATACATTGTTTCATGCTGCAATTATAATCAAAACCCACTTTAATTTGGTATCTGACATTTTTAAACCAATATTTACACCAGTTTGTAAATACCATTACTGGTAAGATTCTAATACAAGGCTTTACACAATACAAAAACTGAAATATCATTTCAGTTAATGGTTAAAACTTACTTTGCCTCAATTTTTAACTCTCCAGTTCTCCGCTTAAAAAAAAAATTAGGATAGTTATGATTGAAAATATCTATGTCACACCATTATTACAGTATATTATTTTATGTGAGTATTGGAATTTTATTAAGATAGACTAAATTTGAATGTGCGATTGAATCTGAATGTGTCAAAATAATTATTTTAATTTAGATTGCCACTTAATATGATATAAAATGTTTTTTGCTTTGTGAATAAATCAATATGTAACTTGTTTGTTTTCTGTATTAAACATTTGGCTAGTTTTTTACATCTCTTCAGGTAGAAGCTTATGGAAGGATAAAGAGGTTTGAATTAAGCTGTTACATGCAGAAGGGTAATTTTGTTTGATAAATGGACTTGGGCTAAGTCACTAATAATGCGAATTTTTAAGTAGTGCCTTGCGAGTATGAAAAAGAGGTAGCATCATTATTAATGTCTAAACTATAGCATGTTTCACACAGGGTTATGGTAGAAGGTCAGAGCGTGTTTCACTGAATTAAAAGCCATTTTAGACTGTGACATTCCTATCAACTCAGACCTAAGATTCCATAGCTCGGTTATAATGAGGGAACAATGAATTTAAATAAAAAATCACATCGAGTGATTTATAAATGATCCGATATAAATTTACGCATGTAAGGACAATGATGTTTTTGTTTTCATCTCTTTAATTTTTTACAAGAATTCACAATAATAAGATGTGGTGTGTCACATCAACTTTTGTAATATCTAATAAATATTGCATGGTTTCAACAATTTGTTTTTAGAGTACAGGTTTTGATGATTGACAACTTATGTAAGTGGCTGTCATTATAATGTAAACTTATTTCTTTTTTTTATTGTAAATGTATTAGTGTCTTTTAACATTTTGTGTCTCAGCCATAACATATGCATTTCATGTGTCATATATTATGTTATCACATGACTGACATTTTAATCATGTCTTATCAGCTGAAATGGAAGCTTTATCAGCACAGTCGTTGAGGTAGAGAGTAAATACATCAGTGTCAGAACAATGGGAGGTATTCAAGGAGAAGATAGTGAAGGTTCAGAGCAAATATGTTCCCACAAAAGAAAAGGGTATGACTCGTAAATCTGGAGCTTCATGGATGTCAAACAGGGCAGAATAAGGCATAAATGGAAGCTTATGTTAAATGCTGTGAACACAATACTCCCATAGAGTAGTGGAGAGCAATATAGAAAGTGCAGTGCTGAAACTAAAGAGGAAATTAGGAAACATTCGGCATGTAAAATAAGGATGACCTAAATATATTTTATAATTTTATAAAAGGCAAGTGGCCAACAAAGGAAAGGATGCGTGAAATGAATATAGACACAGAATGCTTGAGTACGTCAGTGGGACAGGCAGCATCTCTGGAGAGGTGAATGGGCGATGTTTCGGATCGAGACCCTTCTTCAGACTGGTTAGGGATAAGGGAAACGAGAGATATAGACGGTGATGTGGAGAGATAAAGAACAATGAATGAAAGATATGCAAAACAGTAACAATGATAAAGGAAACGGGTCAATGTAAGCTGTTTGTAGGGTGAACATGAGAAGCTATTGCGACTTGGGTGAGGGATGGATAGAGAGAGGGAATGCCGGGGCTACCTGAGATGAGAGAAATCAATATTCATACCACTGATCTATCTGCTGCCCAAGCAAAATACAAAATGCTGTTCCTCCAATTTGCATTTATCCTCATTCTGACAATGGAGGAGACCTGGGACAGAAAGGAGTGTCGAAATGGGAAGGAGAATTAAAGTGTCCAGCAACTGGGCTGAGTGAGGGTGTTCCACGAAACGTTTGCCCAGTCTGCGTTTGATCTCGCTGATGTATAAGAGTCCGCATCTTGAACAACAGATACGGTAGATGAGGTTGGAGGAGGTGCAAATGAACCTCTGCCTAACCTGAAAGGACTGTCGAGGGAGGAGGTATAGTGACAGGTGTTGCATTGTGTGTAGGGGGAGCCGTCGAGTATGGCTGCCCTGCCAGCAGCTGTTTGTCTTTTCATAGAAACATAGAAACATAAAAAATAGGTGCAGGAGTAGGCCATTCAGCCCTTCGAGCCTGCACCGCCATTCAATATGATCATGGCTGATCATCCAACTCAGTATCCTGTACCTGCCTTCTCTCCATACCCCCTGATCCCTTTAGCCACAAGGGCCACATCTAACTCCCTCTTAAATATAGCCAATGAACTGGCCTCAACTACCTTCTGTGGCAGAGAATTCCAGAGATTCACCACTCTCTGTGTAAAAGATGTTTTTCTCATCTCAGTCCTAAAAGATTTCCCCTTTATCCTTAAACTGTGACCCTTTGTTCTGGACTTCCCCAACATCGGGAACAATCTTCCTGCATCTAGCCTGTCCAACCCCTTTTCATCCTTTTTTAAATTTTTAGTGAGTTAAAAAGTGTTTGTTTTGGAGTTCTAATCTTTTTATGTGGGGGGTGGGGGTGGGGGGGGGGGGGGGGGGAGGAAGGGGGAAACTGTTTTTCTCAGTCCCGACCTGGTCGGAGATGCGTTTTTTCTCCGAACCATATCTTCGCCCTTCCTTGTGGCCTACCAACGGGCCTGGAGCGACGTTTCCTGCCGGGCTCGGTCAGGACTTCAGCTTCGGCGGCGGCACAGCACAGAAGCACCATCACGGAGTGGACGATGCCTTACCCGGGCCGCCGTGTGGTAAACTCCGGAGTGCTGTGACCGCCGACTACAACATCGCGGAGCTGCGATCTGTGGAGCGTCCAGCTGCGGGGCGGCGCTGAACTTTAAACACCGCGGAGCCTGGGATCTCTTGCCGAGATCGCCAGTGTCGGAGCTCCAACCAGCGCGGCCCGTGGACTTCGGGAGCCGCGGTCTCTGGGGAGGAAGAGGCTGTTCCAGACACTTAAAGCCTCTGAGAGTGTTCTGCCGACGCCGGAGCTCCATCATCCGGCGAGAGGGCCTGAAACATTAGGCCGCCGTCACAGCGACTGCGGAGGCCTCAATAGGCCCGACCATGGGTGAACAGGGGACAGGACTGGACTTTGCTGCCTTCCCTCACAGTGGGAACCATTGTGGGAGGATGTTTTTATATTTATTGTTAAATTCTTTAATGTTGTGTCTTATTTTTATTGGTGCTGCAAATGGCAAATGGCAAGTCAAATTTCACTACACCAATTGGTGTATGTGATAATAAATGTCCTTTGCATCCTTTGTATCTTCTGCGGTTGCAGGGGAAAGTACCTGGGGAGGGGGTGGTTTGGGTGGGAAGGGATGAGATAACATGGGAGCTACGGAGGGAACGGTCTCTGCGGAAGGAGGAAAGGGGTGGAGATGGGAAAATGTGGTTTGTGGTGGGATCCCATTGGAGGTGGCTGACATTTTGTAGGATTATGTGTTGTATGCGTCGGCTGATGGGGTGGAAGGTGAGGACTAGGGGGACTCTCTCTGTTGCGACTAGGGGGATGGGGTGCAAGGGCGGAGCTGCGGGGTACCGAGGAGGGCCTCATCTATGATGGGGGATGGGAAGGCATGCATGAAATGAATATAAACACAAAATGCTTGAGTAATTCAGAGGAACAAGCAGCATCTCTGGATAGAAGGAATGAGTGAGATGCCGCATTTTTTGCCTATCTTCAGTGTCTGCAGTTCCTTCCCATGCATTAAATAAATATGTCTCTTAATTATTGCTTTCTGTCTGCCTTTACTCGTGTGAGGGCAAAGCAGGCATTTTAATCGAAGAAGAGTATAAATACACAGGAAATATTGGATTTTGTTTCAAATTTTCTGCACCTGGACTCTTCGCATTTGATGGAAGAGATCATCTTTAAAAGCAAATCACCGGGCTCAATTGAAATGTATCCCAGACACTTATGTGAAACAGAGGAAGAAATAGTGTGAAAAATAATTTTGTCCGTGTTGTTTGGTCACTGCTAAGTTGCTGGAGAACCAAAAGACTGCTGATTATAATAAGATTTGTAAAAGGGGGAAAAAAATAAGTAATTACAGGCCAGACAACCATCTTCCAATGATGGACAAATTATTGGAAATACAATACAATACAATACAATACAATACAATTCAATTTATTGTCATTTGGACCCCTTGAGGTCCAAACGAAATGTCGTTTCTGCAGCCATACATTACAAACAAATAGACCCAAGACACAACATAATTTACATAAACATCCATCACATTGCTGTGATGGAAGGCCAAAAAAACTTATCTCTCCACTGCACTCTCCCCCCCGATGTCAGAGTCAAAGTCAAAGTTAAAGCCCCCGGCGGGCGATGGCGAATTGTCCCGCAGCCATTAAAGCCACGCCGGGTGATGCAAGGCCGCACACCGGGTCTTGATGTTAGAGCCCCCGGCGGGCGCTCGCAAAGACCCGCAGCCATTCCAAGCCGCGCGGGGCGATGATGTAAGGCCCCGCTCCAGGAGCTCTTCAACCCCGCAACTCGGGCGGGAGAAGTCGCCGTTGCGGAAGCCCTGAAAAGCGGTCTCCCTCCAGGGACCCGCGGGCTCCCAGTGCCGCCCGCCAAACCTGCAGTTGCAGCCACCGAATCTCCGGGGGTCGGGTCGCAGCAGCGTCCACCACAGCTCCACCCGCTCTGGACTCGGCCAGCTCCGCGACGGTGAGGTGAGTAGTCGGCACCACAGCCCCCGGTCTTCCTGTTGGAGGCCGCTCCTCGTTGCAGCCCCAACGACAACGGAGACCCGACAAAGAAAAGGTCGGGTCTCCCGTGCAGGGAGAGATTTAAAAGTTACCCCCTCCCCCCCACACCACCCCCACCCCCCCACACACATACCCCAACAAAAATAACAAAAACTACATGAAAACAAAAGACATAAAATAATAAAAACGCAGACGGACTGCAGAGGCCGCTGCTGACGAATGTTCGCGCCGCCCACCGAATATTTAGGAAGAGTCATTTATAAAGGAATAGATTAATCAATATGAATTTTTTAAGGAAGAAACATGTCTAACTGGCCATTTTGAGGTGGTAACAAGAAGAATTGCTGAGCATATCACATTATTTTGTTGCAATATGTATGAAAAACATTGACATAGGAGAAGCCAGACGTGGCACGTTACTGCAGCGGTAGAGTTACTGCCTTTCAGCACTAGAGACCCGAGCTCGATCCCAACTACAGGTGCTGTCTGCACAGAGTTTGCATGTTCTCCCCATGACCTGCATGGGTTTTCTCCGGGTGCTCCAGTTTCCTTCCACACTTCAAAGACATCCAGATTTGGAGGTTAATTGGTTTTGGTAAAAATTGTAACTTGTCCCTACTGTGTAGGATAATGTTAGTGAACAAGGGTCGATGGCAGGCATGGACTTGATGGGCCGACGGACCTGCTTCCACTCGGTATCTCAAAACTCGACTAGACCAAACCAGATTCAGAGATTTAAAATAAAGTGTTGGAGGGAAAAATGTAAAAATGAGAGTGGGGATCTAGAACACATTGAAAGAGGCGGATGCAGAGAGATTCAATTATTTTTTGGATTTGATTTGGATGTGCAGGTTTTGTGATGTAAACCACATGGGTACAGATAACTGGCTGGACAAGAGAAAGGTGCTGGAAATTTATCTAATCCCACATGGATATGAAGGTCTGAATGGCCTCCTTGATTATATGAATGTTCCACATAATGCAATGCTTTTAAAAGGTTCTAAATGAAAAACAGCTAATCAATTGACATATTTATGAATATGTACGATTTAGAGACAATTTCTATTACATTTTGTAAGATGCCCTCAATTAATGTTTAAAAACTGACATTAAAGCAGGATTTTAAAATGTTCTGTGCTTCAAAATTGTAGCTTTAAGTCACTTGAAACACTATACTATGTCGAACATTTGATATTTAGCTGGGTGATGCAATTTGAGTGAAACATTATATAATATTTTACACTGCTTCTTAAAATGACTCTTTTTTATTACTTCATATCCATTTTTATTATCCACCATCATCTATTCTCAATTGCTTCATGACCTCTCTGTAGCGTTGTTACAAAATCCTACCATCAGTGGCGCTCCAGATCTGCCCACTGCCTGTGTGTGCGATTCCGGAGTCTGTTGGCGGGGGGGAGGGATTAAAATGCAGGTTTGTATTGTTTGTCGGCGAGGGATTTGCTCGAACTACAAGCTGATGAAAAAAATTTGTTTTGCGCTTCTGTTCCCGTTTTAAAAAAAACTGTTGCTGGTCGATTGCATCGCTGGATTGAAGTTAAACGCGATTTTAATGCTCTCAACTCCTTCAAGATCATGGATCGCAAGTGCAGGACAAAACAAAAAGTATGTTGTGTATTTAACATCTTATCTTGCTTTTTGGTGTGGTTTCATTTTAATCGGATGATGCCAAATATGTTATTTAGGCCCCGATATTGGCCGTGCCTTGCCTGCCGATCGGGGCTTAAATCATTACAGCGGCCACATTCCAATCCATCACAATCCGGAAACTTCCACTCTCAAGATAATCAAAATCATTATTTTTTGTACAATCATGTCATAATAACATCTCAATCATCTATATTTTTGTGTTATTGTCTATCCATGATCAATATTTTCATACTAAATATCTGACTGAAAACATT
The DNA here is from genome assembly GCF_010909765.2 of Amblyraja radiata. NCBI lineage: Eukaryota > Metazoa > Chordata > Chondrichthyes > Rajiformes > Rajidae > Amblyraja > Amblyraja radiata. The sequence goes on from NC_045958.1 coordinate 8,917,573, forward strand.
CACAGTACAGTTTTAGTCAGATGTTTAGTGTGAAAATATTGATCATGGATAGACAATAACACAAAATATAGATAATTTAGATGTTAAGACATGATTGAGCAAAAAATAATGATTTTGATTATCTTGAGAGTGGATGTTTCTGGATTTTGAACAAATCTCTGTGTAAAACGACTCTTGCCTGCTGCAGTTTATAAACCAGAGTAAAATTGGTGGGAATGAAACATTCAATTCCTTCCATTGGCATAGAAATCCATGACAAAGTGAGATTGAAAAATCATGTTATATTGTGAATTCTTGTGTGAATGGGATCAGTTTGTTATTTGGATACTTTGGCTATTTAAAAAAATATTTTTAGCCTTTTCTTACAAATGGGATAGATGTTTAGATCAAGTCATTGAATTTACATGACACTGACGAATACAATTTTTTTGTTGGATATTTACTATTTGTTTTAATGTTTAACTTGTGTTAGGCATCTTGTTAAACAAAATCATTTCCACTTTTTTTTCTAAAACTGCAAATAATAACTTGTTTATGTTAATGCTGTTCAGTGTTTTTTTTTCTTTATAGAAATGCAAAATTGGCAATCCAAATGCCCAGCCTGGCATAGCTTACCTTGAAGTGAAATTCTCTGTCATGCCCGAGTCTAAGAGGGATCTTAAAAATGAAACTGAGAGATTGCTGTTCACATTTCTCTTTGTCAGATGCAGAAGGCTATTCATTAGCTGCTGTTAACTCATGGATGAGGACTCTCATTAACCGGATGTTGCTTAAGTTTAAAAGACTCAGCAATCCCAAGGAACTTGGAACATTTATGAAAATTTGTGATGAAACTTTTAAACTTCCAGAAGGCAGTCAACTCATTTCTTTAGGTGACATTCCACTGCCTGGTGTTCAAGATCCTGAATCCTTGACATCAGCCGAAAGCCAAGTGCGCATATTTCAAGACACTGAGGACATGGGCGATGACAGTCACAGTCTGCATCCTCCACTGAATCTAGCAACGCCAACGACAGCTGCGGCCTCTCCTGGACCAATGCCATCGACATCTAGTGTTTCAACAAGATGTAGCAGAGAACTTCCTAGTCTTTCACCAAGGAAACAGAAAATGATGAAAAGACTAAGCTTTCTGTCTACTAAAGTATCACACAAAGATCAGTGAACTTAGAGCGCAGTTGAAAACTCCCAAGCGTGTAGTTAATCAAGCCTTAAAGAGAAAGCAAAACTGAATAGATTTAAAGGACAGAAAGATTCATGAACTCAAAGCCAAATTACGTGGGAATACTTTGGCACGAGAGCTTGCTGAAACCAAGGCAGAGATTTTGAGACTTAAAAAAGCTCGCAGACAATTGCTCAAGTTTTGTGGCAGTAAGAAAAAGAGGAAAACTGTTTCAATTCACCAGTACAGAAAAGTTCATGAAAAACTAAAGGACAGGGAAGAGGAAGTGAGATGCCTCGAATTTGACAATCCTGTCCTCAAAGAAACAATAAAAACTCTGTAGGCTGCGAGTATTGACAAGTCAAAGGTTCAAAAGGTTCAAAGATTATTTATTAGTCACATACACCTAGGTGTAGTGAAATGCTTCTTGCCAATGCAGCACATAAAGAAGGAATACAGACATAACATTAATAAGAGTTTTAAACATAAAGAACATCCCCCCACAATGGCTCCCACCATGAGGGAAGGCATAATGTCCAGTCCCCAACCCCAGTTCACCCATAGTCGGGCCCATTGAGGCCTCCACAGTTGCCTCTACGGAGGCCCGATGTTCCTGGCCGTTCTCGCCGGGTGATGTTGCTCCGGCGTCGGGAGAATCCTCGCAGCGGCTTGGGAACCCTGGAACGGCCGCTTCCGTACTGGAGGCCGCGGCTTCCGAAGCCAACAAGGCCGCGCCGGTTGGAGCTCCACAACTGGCGATCTCGTCGCGAGATCCCAGGCTCCCGGTGTACAGTTCGGCGCCGCCGCCCACAGCTGGCCGCTCCTCAAACCCGCAGCTCCGCGATGTTTTACTCGGCGGTCTTCAGCTCACCGGAGCTCCAGCGCGGCGACCCAGGCAAGGCATCGCCCGCTCCACGATAGCGCTCCAGCGCTGTGCCGCTGCCGAAGCCGTGGTTCTGGGCAGTGCCCGACAGGAAACGCCGCTCCAGGCCCGCTGGTAGGCCGCGAGGACGGGTCGAAGCTGCAGCCCGGAGAAAAGCTGCCTCTCCGACCAGGTAGGGACCCTGAAAGGTAGTTTCCCCCTCCCCCCCCCCCACCCCCCACATAAAAAAGTCTAGAACTAGAAAAGTCAAAGGTGGATCAGAAGACTAATGGCCCTGTCCCATGGTAAGAGTTCATTCCAAGAGCTCTCCCAAGTTTCCAAAAAACCAAACTCGTGGTAAGCACAGAGAATGAATGTAGCAGGTACGTCGGAGCTCGGGGACATCTCTTACCGGCTCGTAACGCTAACGGCAGGTACTCGGAAAGACTCGCTAACGGCAGGTAAGCATGGGAAGACTCGTGAAGATTTTTCAACATGTTAAAAAAATGTCCACGAGAGCCCCGAGTACCGACGAGTGGCCATTACCGTAAATCTCCGAGTTCGAATCAGGGCAAACTCGGGAGAGCTCTTGGAATGAACTCGTACCGTGGGACAGGGGTTTTACTCCTCAACAACAAGGATGCATGTGTTTGACTGTATTGTAATCAAAACTCCCACAGCAAACATTCCAATCCTGATAAGCCAGTTCTACAAGCAAAGTGGACTTAATCTGGATCGTGTTCCTCGATGCAGTGCATTTGAAGTTATGGCTCGAGAATTGGGACCTATTGATTAGTTACAGACAGCAGAGATGATCCTAGCAACAAAGGATTTGACTGTTGGTTTTGATGCAACCACCCAAGAAGAGATCCATATTAACAGTGCACACTTCACCACCACAAATGAATGTATTTCTGCAGCAGTCGATGAATTGGCTGGTGGGACTGCTGAGGACTATGCACAACATATTTGCGATACTGTTGACAATTTGTGTGAAACTTATACTTATTTCAACAGGTGTGCAGCTAATCATGCTGCTATTAGGATTGTGAACATTGAGTGGGTAAATCTTTGAATGAGCTCTACTGCCACTCTTGACTCCATCGCAACATCAGTTCGCTCAGCCCTCAAAATGCACAAACAATCCAGAGGAAAATTCTTGTTTGGGAAGGACTGTCTAGCAGTAAATGTCATACTGCAGATGAACACACTTCAGTACAAGAATGGAAAAGGGGAGCCAAAAGGATTTGTTGCATTTTTGGATGAAAGGAACATCCCCCGAGGTGTCTTCCCACAGTACCGTGGCAACTGATTACATATACTTTTCCATATTAGTGACAAGCTCATAGAACATTATGATGACTTTGTTGCCCTGCTGAAGAGTGGAACATCCTGTGGGGGGTTGAGAAGCGCCATCCTCGATGACTTCACCCAGGCTGAAGCAAAAGTAGAACTTCAGATATTAGGCTTACTTGGCAAATATCTGACTGGGCCTTGGATGAACCACTTCTACACTTCAAGCCAGAATCAGATCAAACAAGTTGATGGCATCAAAGTGGTTAAAAGGGTGATTTCTCCTCTAAAGGAAGCCACAGAAAATCCAGAGAGCTTGATATTGGCAAGGGAAGATTTCTTCGGTGAGGAGGTGCATCATGATTGCATGTTGACAAAACTTCAGGAGCTACCTGTACATCCACAGTTCAGTTCAAAGATGAGGAGCTGTCTTCAATCTGTCATCACTGTGTTGGAGAGGCAGTATTGTAAATACTTTGAACTTGATGTAACTGAGAAACTGAAGGAGGAGACTGCATCAGCAAAATCACACAACATTGATGCGGAGGAGATAATGGGGGATGTTTAGCTCATCGAAACAGAAATCTCCCAATGCCACCATGTGTTATTTGTCATGTAGGATGCGGGCCTGCAAGAATAGAACAGTCAACTTCCTTGATAATCTCGAGGAGCAATGTAGGGAGGAGGTGCTCTGTAAGGCAGTGACATGGGAGAGAGTGCAGAGGAACAGACGGAAGATAAAACAGAACGAATTGAGAGCAGAACTCATCAAGCGACAGAAAGACAAGGAGCATGCTTGGGACACGAAAGAGAGGTAAAAACTGGGGGGGAAATGGAAAGAGACTGATTTAGACAGCATTTGCAGAGATTATCCAAATTTGGACTACTCCAAATGTGATGATCTACAGGACATTCTTAATGGGAAAGTAGTGGGTGGAAAAGCATGTCATGCATGGTTTGAAGAGCAAAAACATGTAGTTTACAATGCCAAGATTGAGTTGAGGAAAAACAAGGTGTACAAAGTTGCTTATTGGTTGCAATCTGAGGAGTATGATGATGCTACTGATTATGATATGCCAATGTACCAGCTAGCAACTGATCTGCTCCATCAACACTTGGTCTTTTGCTAGAATTTCTCCCTCTCCCTCTCCCTCTCCCTCTCCCTCTCCCTCTCTCCCTCTCTCCCTCTCCCTCTCCAATATGTTTTAGACTTAACCATTTTGTAGAAGATAAATAAGTTTGCAAAAATTGTCACTGTAGTGGACATTGGGGAAAAAACTGAACTGCAGAAATATCTGAATGGATAAGTTTGTTGGGTGAATAACTTAATTGGGAAGGTGAAGTGATGAATTAGAGGAGGTGAAACAAAATAAGAGAATCTACAATAAATGGGAAGATGATGAGGAGTGTGGAGGAGCAGACCTGATGTGCATCCAAACAACATTACAAGCAGCAGGTCAATAAGGTGCCAAAGATTAAGTACTGTGCACAATTCTAGTCAGCACTTTACAGATTCATGAGGATGTTATCAGGGCTGGAATAATAATAGCAATGATAAAAATTTGGAGAGGAGCAGGGTTTGTGGAAGGGAAATTACACTGCAGCATATACGATGATGAGGTACATAAATATGTCCTTCCTACACCCAGCCAGTAGATGCAGCAGCTCGGAGCTGTAATGTACTGCAGATCCTATGTTGTAAGCGATTTAATAAACATGTGTTGTATCTTAACGTGTGTTCGGGTCACATCATTACACGATTTATCTTCAAGAGGGTACACAATACCAGGACATAGAATTAGAATATATGATTAAAAAAATTAAATGGGAGATGAAGAAACCTCTTTTCACCCAGAGTGTGGTAGGAGCCAGGAATTTGTTGACTGAAAGGGTTGTAATGTCAGAAATCTTTAATAACAATTTGGATGTGTGTTTGAAGAACTGAGACATGCAGGGTTGCATACCTAGTATTGGGAAGGAGAAGTAAGCTGAGTGTTTTTTTTTTTCCAACTGGCATGGGCACCATGTCCTGAACAGAAGAACATAAGAAAATAGGAACAGGAGGAGGCCATCTAGTTTAGTTTAGTTTAGAGATACAGCGCGGAAACAGGCCCTTTGGCCCACCAGGTCCGTGCCACCAGCAATCCCCACACCTTAACACTATCCTACACACACTGGGGACATTTTTTCATTTATCAAGCCAATTTTTTGCATGGCTTTGTAAATATTTGATTAGTGTATAAATGTAAATAATTTGGTGTACATATAGCTGCTGGTGTACATATGGTGTAGATATAGCTGCTAAATTTGTATAAGATTATTATAAGCAGTTGAATAAGGGGTGGGAAATAATAAGCTTTGGCTTCTTCCTGCTCCTTTTCGGCCACATACGATTTCATTTATTTATAGATATTGTTTATGACACTTTATAAATATTCTTGTTTTGTTTTTTTGTATGCTGTTTCACACTTGCTTTTTATTCTTTTATTCTGTTCGAAATAAAGACTTTAAAAAAAAAAATTTAACCTACAAACCTGTACGTCATTGGAGTGTGGGAGGAAACCGATGATCTCAGAGAAAACCCACGCGGTCACGGGTAGAAGTGCAAACTCTGTACAGACATGACCCATAGTCGGGATTGAACTCGGGTCTCTGGCACTGCAAGTGCTGTAAGGCAGCAACTCTACCGCTGCGCCACTGTGCTGCCAGTCCCTCTGGCCTGTCCATTGCAATACGATCATGACTGATCTACCCCAGGCTTCAACTCCTCTTCTGTACCAGATCCCCATATGCCTCAATTCCCTGATCTTTTGAAAATGTATCTGCTTCCACATTAAATACTTCTAAGGATCTCGTCTCCACAAACCTCTGGAGTGGAGAATTCCTGAGGTTCACTACTTTCTGCTGGAAGAAATTTCAACACACCTTAATTTTACATGACTGGCCCTTTATCTTGAAACTTCATCTCCTTGGTTGAGATTCCCCCACTAGTGAAAACATTTTGACACCTACCCTGCCATGCCCCTTAGGATCTTACAAGTTTTAATAACATCATACCTCATTCTTCTGAACTTCTGTGTTATACATTTTTGATGATCCCATGATTTTGCTTATTTGGCAAGGAGAGTTTTTTAAATATGGAAGTCAAAGGATAGTTTCACTAACAAGGGAAAAAAGGCTAAGCAGTGAAGAAAAATAGACAGATGACAAAATGAAGGGTCAGGAAAGGTTAGTACTGTTTTTGTGCCACTTTATATTAGATAGAATTTTTTGTTCAATTTTTGACCTTGTACAATTTTAGTTGCTTTGTGTTTTCATTCCTTTCTAGATGGTTTAACAAAATCAAAACCCCCCAAACAGGGGATATTCTTTTCCAAATAGGATAACAGTTGAAGGCCAAAGCCCCTTTTCCAAGACTTTCTCAAGGCTTACAGAGATAGAACATGCCATCATAACCTTTAAATCCAATGAAGATTAAAAAAAAGTCCTGGAAATTATTTTGGAAAGGGAGTTTATCTAGAACTTAGAATGAACAAAGGAGGAAGAACTAAGTGAAGCAATGATTGCTGTAAAGTACTTCTAGATTATGTTGACTAAGCATGTAAGACTAATTTGGGAACACTTATAATAGTGCTGGGATCCACAAGAACCAATATTGCCACTGCTCAGACTATGTTGCATTTGGCAGATGTACCTGGTCTAAATTTTGGAAGTACATCTTAAATAACATAACATAATATAAAAGACAAACCTGGAATGTCAAAAATATCGAATGCGGCCTAAATTTCATTTACATAGACCAACTATCTATATTTCTCACCCACTTTCCAACTCTAACAACATTAGACAGAATCATAGAGTTAATGATGGAAACAGGCCCTTCGGCCCAAAGTGTCCATGCCAACCCGAGCTGGTCCCACGTGTGTTTGTTTGGCCCATATCCTTTCCTCAAACTCAAAGTCAAAGTGTCCTTTATTGTCATTCAGACCTTTCGGTCTGAACAAAATGTTGTTGCCGTGTATCGGTTCCACATGTATCTGTTCTCCCGTGTATCTGTTCCACATGTCTTTTAAACATTGTAATTGTTCCCATCTCTATTACTTCCCCTGGTTCTACATATGCATCTCCTTCTGTGTGTAAAAATTGACCCTCGTGTCCCCTTTAACTCCTTCCCCTCTCACCTCAAACCCAGGCCCTCTAATTTTAGACACCCTCTATTCTAATATTGACAATAAAGCATTTTGATTCTGATTCTGATTCTAGTGAAAAGATTGTGTCCACTCACCTTTTCTATGCCCCTCGGAATTTTATGAACCTTTACATAGTCACTCCTCAGTTCCTTTGCTCCAGGTTAAACAATCCAAGCCTATTCATTTTCTCCTTATAACTCAACCCTTCCAGTTTTGGCAATATCCTTGTAAATCTTTTCTGCACCCTCTCTATCTTAGTTTACTATCACCAGTGATTAGTTTAATTGAGAACATTGATCTCACTAGCCTAATTATCCCAGAGCCAAGCATTGCCCTGTGTAGTGGAAGAGCCCAAAATTGTAATGGCGTGAATCAAGTCAAGAGTGTTTGCTTGTCAGATGTCCCAAAATGGAAGAATGAAATTCTTACTTGCAACAGCATATGCCATAAGGTCATAAGTGATAGGAGCAGAATTAGGCCATTTGGCCCATCAAGTCTACTCTGCCATTCAATCATGGCTGATCTTTCTCGCCCTCCTAAGCCCATTCTCCTGCCTTCTCCCCGTAACCCCTGACAACCGTACTAATCAAATATCTATCTCTCTCTGCCTTAGAAATATCCAGCATAACAGATATGTAAACATAGATATCCATTAAGGCCAGAATAAACACCAAAAGAGAGGTTCAGTAAATAATAATAATAATAATAATAATAATAATAATAATAATAATAATAATAATAATAATAATAATAATAATAATAATAATAATAATAATAATAATAATAATAATAAAATGACAAAAACAATGCCCCAACTGGAGTTCAGAGCTTAGTTGGAGGTTGTAGTGTTTTTAGCACATGATGTGCCAAAGGAAACATTACCTAAAGCTCGCCAGGAAACTGGTAAAGCCCAAGCACCCACTGGATGCATCGTCAAAACAGCCGCGTATTTTCACTTTTGCTCAATGTCATTGAATAAGATAAAATATAATATTTTTTTACAATTATACCTAGCATGTAGTGTCTGTGCACCATTTTGTTTTCTTGTATAAGCAAGCAACTGAAGTGTAGCTATTGACACCATTCTTTAATGAGGCAGTAAATGAATCAAAAGTCATACCACATGGTACAACAATACTTAAAAGTATTCTTAAACTCTTGTGTACTATGTAGTGGAGACGTTGTATTTTCACATTCCATATCAATGGGAAATCATCAATTTCCAAACCCCAAAATTGCTTATATTACGGATGACTATTTATTTCTTTAGGTCTTTAGAGATACAGGCATTTTGGCCGAACAAGTCATCGCATAGACCAGCGATCGCCCAATACACTAGCACTATCCGACATGCTAGGGACAATTACATTATTTTTACTGAAGCCAATTAACCTACAAACCTGTACGTCTTTGGAGTGTGGGAGGAAATCGGAGCACCCAGAGAAAGCACATGTGGCCACAGGGAAAATGTACAAACTCCATACAGCCAGCACCCGTAGTCAGGATCAAACCCGGGTCACTGATGTTGTAAGGCAGCAAATCTACTGCTGTGCCACTGTGCTGTCAATTTCAATGACACAAAATACATATCAAATTGTTCACACTATTTTGCCAACTAGGTTCCAAATACAATAAAGAAAACATCATCTTAAATTGCTTTTAAGGAAGATTGAAATGCAAGAGAAATGTAAATTATTTATGCAATGAGAATTATTATAGATGCATTGTTAATTGCATGCTCATTCCTGTTGAAAGTTGAATAGAAACTGGAGGCCAAGCCCTTATCATATTAAGTACTTGGATGTATACTGAATGAGCTGTTACCAGTAGGGCTAAGGACCTATTGCTGGAAATGCGAGTTGCATTGAGTAACACTTTTTCAACCAACACAATCACAATGGGACAAATAGCCGCCTTAGGAGTTGTAAATGTTATATGTTTCTCTGATTGTAATCAGAAGGAGCAGTTTGAGTGTACTTGAACTTTTACTCAAAGTCTTTGGCAGGCTGAGATGGTGAACAAAGAGTCTCAGATGAGATGTCATGTACTGTTGCTCTGGGGTTCTTTCAGGAGAAAACTAAAGAACCCAAGTGAAATAACTCCCATGGGATTCTATTAGACACAGACTGGGATGTTGTGGGACAGCCAGGAGTGTCAGAGACATGCACATCCTTCACATATTGCATGAATTTTGTTAGTGAGATGAAGGCTCTTTGGGAATTTATCTCAAGTTTCTCAGCTGAACCATATATCTTACCTGTTGAGAGCAATTTGGTGTACATCAACAGGATCATAGCAACAGGATTAATTTACAGTCCTCTTAGAAGTATATTTAGAAGCCATGGAATCATGTTTTTGTGTTTTTAATTAGAGTTGTCCAACTTCAATCGAGCATTTCTCTACGTCAACAAATCTATGAAGTGTCTTCAGTCTTCCTTTGCTGAGCAGATCCAGAAACAGGTATCGATGCTCTACATAACTAGAACGTAAAGATTTTGCAAGATTTCTATCATTTTATTAAATGCCAGAGTTAGTGATACGTGGCTTTTCTCTCTGGGTTGCATACTCCACGTTGCTTGTTGGCTGTACAAAGGCAACTACGAGCTAATTTGATTTTGTTGAACCTTAACCCTTTTGTGGCCCACATTTGTGTAAATATTATTACCCTAAACTAAACAGAAAATCTGATATAAACATACTTCATCAGCACATTGCATGAGTGACATTAAACCTTTTAAAATAATTTTTTTTTTTATTGTGAATTAAAAAATGTGCACAGCCTGCTTCTTTTAATGGTACTTTCTGTGGGTGTCAGCATGTCAACATTTGTATTCAATATACAAGAGTTATTAACTTTTAATGCCACACCATTTTTCATGTTTTATTAGGCCTTCTGTGACCACGTTATTTTGAAGTACATTGCATAAGTAATTTGTGAGAGTAACCCAACTGCTCTTCAATACAATTTCTTAACGCTAGTCCAATTCATTAATGAACCCCTACTCCTGCAACAGCGTGAATATGTTAGTTTATTTTTATCCAAAGCTCGCTTATTAAATATGATCCAGCCCTTGTATGCAAATAGTGCACTTTGGTAACTTCATGGTGACTCCACCATTGCATTTGAGGCCAGTGAGTGATTTGGATACATAATTAATTAAACTATGCCTTAACCTAAGAATTTAGACCTACTAGATGTATTCAAGAGAGAGTTAGATATAGCACTTAGGGCTAACGGAATCAAGGGATATAGGGAGAAAGCAAGAATGGGGTACTGATTTTGGATGATCAGCCATGATCATATTGAATGGTGGTGCTGACTCGAAGGGCCAAATGGCCTACTCTTGCACATATTTCCTATGTTTCTACCAGCCATAATTAAAGGAAGCTCATTCTGGCCTGGTTTAATGCCAGTCTACACAACATGCAGGCAGATCTCTCAGTAAGTTTGTTTACTTGTGTTGACTCATGCACCCACTTTCTAATGGTTTTAGAATTTCCAGTCATGTGCCCTGCTGTTCAATCTCACCTCACCACGATGTCCACATGCTAACCTGACAAGCACGATAACCACCTCCCACTAGCACTACCTTTCTCTCTTCCTCCAATATCCAATGCTTTCCTCCCTTACTCCCCCCTTCGACTAATGCCCTCTCTCCTTTTGCCAATACCCCAATGCCCACCATTCTCCTCCCGTTCCTTCATATCCTTTGTGCCCTTCACCCATAACCAGATCTTGTTCCTTGGTGTCCTTTCCCTTCCCCTCCCTTCCCCTCCCTCCCCCTCCCTCCCTCCCTCCCTCCCTCCCTCCCTCCCTCCCTCCCTCCCCTTCCCTCCCCTTCCCCTCCCCTCCCCTCCCCTCCCCTCCCCTTCCCTTCCCTTCCCTTCCCTTCTTCCCTTCCCTTCTTCCCTTCTTCCCTTCTTCCCTTCTTCCCTTCCCTTCCCTTCCCTTCTTCCCTTCTTCCCTTCCCTTCCCTTCCCTTCCCTTCCCTTCTTCCCTTCCCTTCTTCCCTTCCCTTCTTCCCTTCCCTTCCCTTCCCTTCTTCCCTTCCCTTCTTCCCTTCTTCCCTTCTTCCCTTCTTCCCTTCTTCCCTTCCCTTCCCTTCCCTTCCCTTCTTCCCTTCCCTTCTTCCCTTCCCTTCTTCCCTTCTTCCCTTCTTCCCTTCTTCCCTTCTTCCCTTCTTCCCTTCTTCCCTTCTTCCCTTCTTCCCTTCCCTTCCCTTCCCTTCTTCCCTTCCCTTCCCTTCCCTTCCCTTCCTCCCTTCCTCCCAAAGGTTCCCAAATTCCAGCCTTTGGGATTAGCTTTGGGATAAGGCTAATCCTAAAGGATTTAGATTAGCTTTATCCCAAGGGAATAAAGCTCACCCCAAATCCTTATTATTTTATTATTATTTTTATTATTAATGTTTAATGTTTTATGCATCATTCTTAACTGTTACTGTATGTCATGTTGCCACTTGTGGGTGAAGCACCAAGACAAATTCTTTGTATGTGAATACTTGGCCAATAAACTTATTAATTCATTCATTCAAACGTATTCATTAATTCATTCATTATGCACTTGGGATAAGGAATACAAGGCTTCTAATGCCATATCCCAATTCCAGATCCAGGTGTCCCTGCCCTTCCCAATCTGCATTCTATCTCTAGGCCAAGACCTGGGCCTTTGTACCTGGATCCTTGACTTCCTTGTCATCAGACATCAATTAGTACAGTTCTGTTACAATGTTGTCTCCTCATTGACTAACGGCACAGATGCACCTCAAGGCTTTAGCTCCCTGCTCTAATCACTATATATGTTTGATTGTATGGCTAAATATAGCTCCAATGTTATCCATAAATTTGCTAACGATACCAATGTGGTTGACCAAATCACCGGAGATGAATGCCTTAGCTTACAGGACAGAGAAATAACATCTGGTTGAGTAGTGGCACAACTCCGGGCCGCGGAGTTTGAACCGCCTGTTCGCGGAGCACGGTTGAGCCGCGGGACTTACTTACCATCACCTGGGGGGGGTCACAACATCGGAGGCCTGGATCGCCTCAGCGCAGAGGGAGAGCAAGGAGGGAAGAGACAAAGACTTTAAGACTTTTGCCTTCCATCATAGTGAGGAGGTGTCTGGTGAACTCACTGTGGTGGATGTTAAATTTGTGTTTATTGTGTGTTTTGTTATTTTATTATATGTATGACTGCAAGGCAACAACATTTTGTTCAGACTGAAAGGTCTGAATGACAATAAAAGATACTCTACTATACTATAACAATCTTTTGCTAATGTTCACAAGACCAAGGAACTGAATAGACATACAATGCTGGAGTAACACAGCGGGACATGCAGCATCTCTGGACAGAAGGAGTGGGTGAAGTTTCGGGTCGAGACCTTTCTTCAGACGAGATTCAGGGGAAAGGGAAACGAGACATATAGATGGTGATGTAGAGAGATAGAACAAATGAAATGAATGTTGATTTCAGAAAAGGGAAGTTGGTAGGCCCAGCGCCAGCTCCTCCAGTGGTTGAGTGTTTCTCTAATTATGTGTCCCAGCAACAAAACAAGGAAATTATTAAGAAGGGCCCCAACCCAAAACGTTACTGATCCATGTTCTCCAGAGATGTTACTTGATCCGCTGAGTTTCTCTAGCACTTTGTTTCATTTTTTAAATTAAAATATTTGCAGTTCCTTGTTTCAAAATTATTATTTGCTGTTATTTACAGACCCGTTAATGCAATAACACGAATAATTATATAATAATCAATCATACGATAAATTAATAATCAGTAAACAGACCATAATTGTGCAAAATCCAGTCCATAATACATCAAAGGAAAGTCCACAATTGATTGATCATAGTTACTGAGGTAGGGCTTTAGTTAGTGTTGTGCTGTTCAAGAGCCTGATGGTGACTGGGAAGAAGCTGTTCTCGAACTTTGGCGGTAATGGTTTTCAAGCTCATGTCCCACCTTCCCAATGGCCACGGCAAGATGAGAACATGGCCGGGATGGTGAGTGAGTTTGATGAAGCTTGTAGGCCATTCTATGATTGAGATCCAGTTCACAACATTCAGGATCTTGCGCATGAGAGAATTGTGTTGGCTATGGATCTTGCACAAAACTCCTGCAGGTCCCATAACACATGTTTCATGTAATAATGGTATTTCAATTTGTAAGACAGGCCATAGAACGTATGATGCTTTCAAAGATGCGTTATTCATCATTTTAATTCACCGGTTGGTGTTGCACCACATATCTACTTTTCATGGGCTTTCTTCCCAAAAATCTTGAACACTTCTTTCCCAGGGTACCTGGTACCCTTAAGGATACTTTACCTCCAAGGATACTTAGGATCTGAAATCCTCACCTGTACTATGTTGTCTCACAGATATCTTAGTATAATATGCCTCTAGTTTAGTTTATTGATACAGCACGGAAACAGGCCCTTCAGCCCACCGTGTCTGCACCAACCAGCGATCCTCGTACATAACACTATCCTACACACACTGGGGACAATTTACACTCACCAAGCCAATTAACCTACATACCTGTACGTCTTTGGAGTGCGGGAGGAAACCGAAGATCTCGGAGAAAACCCACGCGGCACAGGGAGAATGTGCAAACTCCGTACAGTCAGCACCTGTAGTCGGGATCGAACCTCGGTCTCCGGCGCTTCAAGCGCTGTAAGGCAGCAACTCTACCGCTGTGCCATCGTGGCTGCCCTTTACCACAACACAAATGATCATCAATTTATTATCTTGCATGATCCTCTTACAGCATATGATTGCTCACCAATTTTTCAGTTTCCTGGTGTAAAACGACACCATACATCAGCAGTTTGTGTCACAGAGGCAAATAAGGTTTCCTGAGAAAACACGCTGACTTTCTTTCGGACTCTGGTGACCATTGATTCTGTCTCAGCTACCTCCTGCCAGTCGGGCAATGCTAGGTCTAAAACCTCTCAATTTCTGTTTCCTAACTGGATCTAAATTGATTCAATTAAGCCAAAACCAAATAGAGGCATTTCATTTGTTAACTAATGCTTTCATTATACATTAGTTCACAAAGCAAACAATGCATTGGACTAGCAAGAGACCAAGATAAGCTTTGGCCTCAATGGCTGCAGGTCCACCAGGAAAATTGGAAATAAATTACTATGTCTCAGACAGCCATTTTAACCTGTCAGAAAATATGCTTTACACAGGGTGGGAGATTAAACAAAATGGCAATGGCCGTATGCAATCCTTTTATGTTAATTCCAGGCCTGTGTGTACTGATGAAGCATTAAACAATATATTAAAAGGAAACAGAAGATTAGATGGTGATCTCATCATCTGCTATTGAAAATGTAGCTATGCAATATATGTAATTAATAAATATTGTATTGTATTGTATATGTCTTGAATAATTCTTGATGAGTACAGCTGTCAGTGGTTATGTAGAAAAGGCAGGAGAATGCAGTTAGGAGGGAGAGATAGATAAACCATGATTGAATGGCGGAATTGACTTGATGGGCCAAATGGCCTAATTCTACTCATATTCCTTATGACCTTATGACCTTATGCATATAACAATTGAAACAAAGGCAGGCAACAGTGCTACAAATACTATCTATGCATTTTTATTTCTGAATTCCCCATGATTTATTTGTCTTTCAATGTATACTTGCTGAATCTGTTTTCCTCCCCTCAACAATCCCATTTTCACCATAACTATTCCAATAGTGTGTTATGTTCACTCTTTAGGTTAATGCGTCTTGGGGATTTGTACAATTAATGGGTTGCACCATCTTGAAAGTCAATATTAAATGACATTAAAGCACACTGCCTAAATGTTGAATAAGTTCCTTAAAACAGTTTTCCATCACTGGTCAAAATCCTTCCTTCGTAATACTCATCCTTTTTTTAATCAAATGCACACTGAAGGAGGCATTGAGTTTATATTGGTGCTATTAATCCAATGGTTAATGCAATTTTGTGAAACAGTAGTCCAATAAAATGGTACAACATAACTCATCAGCGCAAACAGAAAATAAATAGTATTACACTTTATGGAAATGGAAAGCATTGATTAAAATAATGCTTGTCTGTGTTACCTCAGTATCATATAAACTAGGTAACTCGTTTCATATTTTACCCACCATCGGTAGTCACCGCTAATTCATTTACAGGTCAGCTCTATATTGATTTTGCATGGTCAAAGTATTCATAATACAGAGAAGGAATAGCAATGAACAGCATAAAAGCAATGCACAATAAATATGCGCCACTGCCAGGAGTATTTTGCTGACTTAATTGGTAGAAGCTGTATTTACTTGTGACTTTGAGCCCAGCATGCATAAATCCAGAAATAATATTGTGTGTTCTGATATCTTCAACATTTGTAATAAAAGCCAGCACTTCAGTGTATTTGGGAATTTGCTCACTGAAAATTCATGATTTTTTTAAAAGAAAAGAATGAAACAATTCCCTGATAACCGTTGCTAACTTTTATTAATTACTGCTCATCTATATGCATTTTTATATTGTCCAGAAAACATTGTCATTAAAGTACTGGCATTATATGACATCTATGATTGGTCATCCATTGCTTTTTCCATTGAGAGTAGGGAAGAAACAAGGGGACATGATTTGAGAATTAAGGGACAAAAGTTTAGGGGTGACATGAGGGGAACTTCTTTACTCAGAGAGTGGTAGCTGTGTGGAATGAGCTTCCAGTGGAAGTGGTGGAGGCAGGTTCGATTTTACCATTTAAAAATAAATTGGATAGGTATATGGACGGGAAAGGAATGGAGAGTTATGGTCTGAGTGCAGGTAGATGGGACTAGGTGAGAGTAAGTGTTCGGCACGGACTAGAAGGACCGAGATGGCCTGTTTCCGTGCTGTAATTGTTATATGGTTGTTATATTCAAATGTGGTAACAAAATATTGTTTCAATGTTTATTTTCTCATTTATTTTAAAGGTGAATTTTGGATAGTTTTGTGCATGAAAATAAATAAAATAAATAAAAGGGATTATAATGTCTACTATTTCAAAACTGATTCCTTCAAAAGTAATGCTTTCCCTTGAAGATAGACACAAAATGCTGGAGTAACTCAGCGGGACAGGCAGCATCCCTGGAGAGAAGGAATGGGTGATGTTTCGGGTCGGGTCCCTACTTTCATAGCAAAAGGATTTGAGTATAGGAGCAGGGAGGTTCTACTGCAGTTGTACAGGGTCTTGGTGAGACCACACCTGGAGTATTGCGTACAGTTTTGGTCTCCAAATCTGAGGAAGGACATTATTGCCATAGAGGGAGTACAGAGAAGGTTCACCAGACTGATTCCTGGGATGTCAGGACTGTCTTATGAAGAAAGACTGGATAGACTTGGTTTATACTCTCTAGAATTTAGGAGATTGAGAGGGGATCTTATAGAAACTTACAAAATTCTTAAGGGGTTGGACAGGCTAGATGCAGGAAGATTGCTCCCGATGTTGGGGAAGTCCAGGACAAGGGGTCACAGCTTAAGGATAAGGGGGAAATCCTTTAAAACCGAGATGAGAAGAACTTTTTTCACACAGAGAGTGGTGAATCTCTGGAACTCCCTGCCACAGAGGGTAGTCGAGGCCAGTTCATTGGCTATATTTAAGAGGGAGTTAGATGTGGCCCTTGTGGCTAAGGGAATCAGAGGGTATGGAGAGAAGGCAGGTACGGGATACTGAGTTGGATGATCAGCCATGATCATATTGAATGGCGGTGCAGGCTCGAAGGGCCGAATGGCCTACTCCTGCACCTAATTTCTATGTTTCTATGTTTCTATGTTTCAGACTAGGCTGAAGACCCGAAACGTCACCCTCTCCTTCTCTCCAGAGATTCTTGCCTGTCCCACTGAGTTACTCCAACATTTTGAGTCTATCTTGTGTCTATCTGCAGTTCCTACACATAATGCTTTCCCTCCCTCGTCACTCGCCTCATATCCATTCAATCACATTGAGATCTTAAGGAACTAAGGTCATAAAGGATAGGAGTAGAATGAGGCCATTCAGCCCATCAAGTCTACTCCGCCATTCAATCATGGCTGATCCATCTCTCCCTCCTAACCCCATTCTCCTGCCTTCTCCACATAACCTCTGACACCTGTACTAATCATTGGCGATGGAGAGCAGTCAGGTGAAACCTTCCCTTCTGTTGCTGGGAAATTGGATTTCCAAGCATTTCAAGCTACTGCTGAATCAGTTCCCCCAGCAAATGGAATTGGCTTACAGGGCATGGGATGGGTTTTCATGGTCTAAAATATGATGTGTAGGACAATGTGTACAAGATGCTGAGTGCCTGGAACATGCTGCCGGGGATGGCGATTGAGGCAGATGCAACAGTGGTGTTTAAGAGACTTTTCGATAAGTATATGGATTTGCAGGGAATGGAAGGATCTGGATTATGTGAAGATAATAGTTGGTCTTGGCATCATGCTTGGCCCAGACATTGTGGGAAGAAGGGCCTGTTCTTGTGCTGTACTGTTCTATGTTCAGCCTCCTACATCAGCAGAGTATTATAATTATAATGCCCCTGTCCCACTTAGGAAACCTGAACGGAAACCTCTGGAGACTTTGCACCCCACCCAAGGTGACCGCGCGTCTCCCGGAGGTTGCAGGTGGTTGCCGGAGGTTGCAGGTAGTGGAAGCAGGTAGGGAGACTGACAAAAACCTCCGGGAACCTCCGGGAACCGCACGGAAACCTTGGGTGGGCCACAAAGTCTCCAGAGGTTTCCGTTCAGGTTTCCTAAGTGGGACAGGGGCATAAGGCTGCATCTTGCATCTTTGAGCTCCAGATTGGGATAAAATGGCCATTGTGCAAACAATGAATTCACTAAAAAAAGGCATCTGACACCAGAGGTTAATGAGGTATACTAATGCGAATAATACTCAATTCAGTTTTATAATGGGTTTGATTTCACCTGGGAATGATCTCTTACATGATTGACACCAGGTTACATTAATGAATTATGTGTGCTAATAAATCCAATTACTATGCAAACTTTGACCCAAACTGGGCCTAAATCTGTGAAAGTATCAGTACGAGTGGCAGGTCAGTGAGGACATCAGTTTAATGGTGGATAATGAAGGTTTGTTTTGGAGTCATAAAGTCCAGCATAAAAAGAGGCCCTTTGTCCCACCGTATGTGACCACCACCAAGTACCATCTCTACACACAGCTTGTTTCTGCATTGTATCTGTAAACTAAACTAAAAAGAGATCTGAGAAAGAAATGGCTAAAGGGCAGCACTGTGAAGCAGAGGTAGTTGCTGCCTTACAGTGCTTACAGCCAGAGACCCGGGTTCGATCCCGACTACTGGTGCTGTCTATACAGCGATCGTACGTTCTCCCCGTGATCTGCGTGGATTTTCTCAGAGATCTTTGGTTTCCTCCCACACTAGAAAGGTTTGTAGGTTAATTAGTTTGGTATAAATCTAAATTGTCTCCAGTGTGCCTAGGATAGTATTGATATGTGGGGATCGCTGGTCGGTGTGGACTTGGTGGGGCCGAAGGGCCTGTTTCTGAGCTGTATCTCTAAACTAAATTACAAACCTAATTTATCAACACTTGGTCCAAAGCCTTCTATGTCTTGGCAATTCACATGTTCATCCGGTGTATGTTTTATATTCTCTATTCATCATTGTGTTATTGTGGATTGTACATCACCTCCTGATCAAGGACTATTAGGCATGGGCATACAGTGCTGGTTTGCTAGTGGCAGTCTCATCCCTAGAGTGAATAAAATAAATAGCTGTGTAATACCTTCGACTATGTTGAGACCTTTGTAAATCTGTTTTGTTAAATCTGTAACAAGTAAAATTGTGGCTGTGGAGATAAAATCCCACTGTATCATTGTAGTTTTATGTCTTAAGGAAGTGTAGGATGAACGGCCCCATAGCAGAAGTGTCCACGTTGTGGGGCTGGAAACTGAGCTAATTCTGCTACCGCCATCATCTATTGCGACAAGTGATGGCTCCCTCTGATTGTCGCCGGAAGCTTGCGTCCTTTTCAGGACGGACAGTGAACAGCGAGGCCAACATTTGTAACAAGATGGGCACGAAAAGAAGAAGATAGGATGAGGAACTGGAATAAGCTTGACTGGAGGCATTTAATGCAATCTATCTGAGGTGCTGCTTGTTTTCCAGGTGATGATGTCCACTGCCCAAGGCTTATAGGTCAAAAGACCAATATTAGATTTTGTTGCACGTCAGTGCGTCTGCAACACATTTTCTCTTCCCCAGACTACAGTGGAGATGGATCAACTGCTGCCAGAAGGAAGTATCATCTGTAGCAGTTGAAGTTGCCAATGCTTTCAATTATTTAGCAAATTGATCCTGCCAGGCAGATTTTGGTGACCTTTGGCACATCAGTCAAGCAGCAACTTGCCAAAACACGAAGATGCTTTCTTCAGGCAGACAACATATTTCACTTCCTTCACAATCAACCTGCAGAAAATGACAGAGAGCTGTGTAATTTGAAAGGGTGGCAAAATTCCCACAGGCACAAAAAGTATTTGTTCAGATGACAACTCCTCAAATTTCAACAATGTGCAACTAATGTGCCTTCCCAATCATCAAATGCTGAATAGATACAGCCAGAGTCGAAGACATCTAGATAGTGCAGCATTCTTCCCATCCAATCCTAATTGCTCAGTCTTCCCTGCTTATGGCCTGTGGTTTCAGCAAAGATGATGAGCAAGCAATAAATACAATCAAACTAATGTCAGTACAAAAAGTATGGTGAAGCATGAAGTGACATTCAGGTGCCTCATTGTGTAAGGAAGGAACTGCAGATACTGGTTTAAACTGAAGATAGACACAAAAAGTTGGAGTAACTCTGCGAGTCGGGTAGCATCTCTGGAGAAAAGGAATGAAGAAGGGTGTTGACCTGAAACGTCACCCATTCCTTTTCTACAGAGATGATGCCTGACCCGCTGAGTTACTCCAGTTTTTTGTGTCTTGTTTCATTGTGGTCTTCTCCATGTCATGTAATATCACAATGAAGAAAGGATGGTAGCTATCAGAAGATGAAGGGTCTGATGAGAAATATATTCAAGTGCAGAGGGGAGGAGTAGGGAATGACCATCATGTGGTGATGAATAGTTTTTAGGGTCCTACATGTAAATAGCTGAACATTGGGAGATAGGTTCCTATATCTCAGGAACTACTTTTCAATGCGGGCTGGCATGAAAGTGATGAAACTCATTATTGTCTTCCTAAAGATCTATGGTCATTTGCGGAAATAAATATTTGAAGACTAAGACTTGTATCCCATAAAAAAGGTCCTGATTCAAATGCAGTCATCACTTTCCGCCCCCTATGTGCCTCAAAGACATATACACATCTAGAATATTAGATTGCATGACATTTAAGATGGACTAGTGTGATCTTCTGCTGTTGGAATAACTTAAGTCACACACCGTGATTAAGATCCAAAGACTTTATTAGCGTTACAGCGTAGGGTAACTTCATCCTAGCACGTTACTCTAAAAGTGAGATAGAAAGGGCATGGAGGCTTTCTGTTAAACTGGTGGGCGTAGCTGGAGGGAAGCCAAACATAGCCCGAGTACTTCACGGTGGGCTTGCAAACACGACCAGCGCGTGTACGATAAAGACCATCTCCGTTTTTCCCCACCGGGGACAGAGCTGGTGGTCTCACAGGTGACGGAGATTGAACCAGCATTCCCGATGATGAAACAGGAGACTGTGGGGCAGGCGAAGGGGGCATCGCCACTGGCAGAGCAGCCGTTGCAGAAGTGGGTCGTTGTGCTGGTGTAGGCGGATTAATGCTGCTGGTCACAGACGTCAGTACACTTGTACGGTCTGGATAATACGGAGGTGGAGCTGGTTCATTCACAGGCAGGATATGTTGTCTGTTACGCCTGTAGATGCCACCATCGGCACTGACCAGATATGAGCGTGGCTCAGAAGCAGTTCCAGAAATTCCATCGATACATTCATGGCCTTTGTCAGTCTGCAAACAAACCACCTGCCCCTTGGTTAATTGTGGCAGTGGCCTACTTGTTTTGTCATACCACTGTTTTTGAATGTCACGTTTTTGTTGTAACCTGGACCGGACTTCCGATGGTGGAACCATCTGTGGGATCAATGCCTGATCCGCCACAGAACGCAGCTAGACAAATCACTTTACATCTTGCGCCAGTGTCCACTTTCAGATAAATGTTCATGCCATTAACGAGCAAAGCTACCTTGGGATCTAGTTGTTTACGCATTAAATCAGACAAGGAATGTAGATCGAAATCAAAACCCTCACCAGCAGCCTGAAAACCCATGGGAGCTGGTTGAGAGCATTCTGAGAGCAAGTTCTCATGGGCAAGTGAATTAACAGATTGACTTATTTGAAATCAGTTGGTACGTGAACGACAGCATCTGAAGAAATTATTTATTTTGTTGCAAAATTGTCATAATTTTCCATACGCAGGGCAACGGTCAAAAACAGTAGCATGTGAACCCCCACAGTTAAAACAATTGTCTATTAATCTCATGAAAGAGTTGTCGGGCACTTGAAGAGAATGACCAGAGATTTGATAAGACATACTTGCAACATTGATTTCACAACCAGCAGATTGTCCTAAAACTTTTGTATGAGCATCAGCCATTTCATCAATGCGACAGCGGTTTTCAGCGGTCTTTAGAGTAAGCTCAGCATCTCGCAGTAACTCGTCATGTAATTTATCATTGCGGACACCATAGACCAAGTGGTCACAGACTAGGCTATCACATGTATCCCTGAAATGGCACCGATTGGCAATGTGCTTCAACGCACTGACATACATCTCCGCAGGTTCTCCCTGTCTCTGGCTTCGTGAAAAAAAAAAATGCCTCTCCATGACCAAGTTAATACGTAACTCACATAACTGTCAGAATTTGCATAGTAGGCAGTCAGGGTCTCATATAGATTCAGCAGGAGCGATCTGGACACCAGCCGGGTCAAATCTAGCCGGTTCATAATAAAATCTTCTGACACGTCGAGCTGCTTCTGTACCTGCCCGATTAAGAAGACTTGACGCTCGAACAGCAGTAGGGTGAGCCGCTTCAATGTAAATGGAAAAATCCTCTTCAAATACGTGCCACCGTTCTGCGAGGTCCTCGTCAAACACCAAGATCTCTGGTTTTCTGAGAGCAGAAGACATAGTAATATATACCGGAGTAAACAACAAACTAAGCAAGGAGTGAGTCCGTTCACTCTGACACCATGTTGAGCTTCTGCTGTTCGAATAACTTAAGTCACACACTGTGATTTAGATCCAAAGACTTTATTAACGTTACAGCATAGGTAACTTCATCTTAGCACGTTACTCTAAAAGTGAGAGAGAAAGGGCAGGGAGGCTTTCTGTTAAACTGGAGGGCGTAGCAACAAAGTATGATTCATAACATGCTACAACTAGCTAATTAGATTCAAAAGTGGCCTGATGGAAGAAGTTAAGGAGGTTGTTTTTTCTGATTGGAGGCCTGTGACCAGTGGTGTGCGGCAGGGGTGGGTGCTGGGTCCACTGTTGTTTGTCATAGAAACATAGAAAATAGGTGTAAGAGTAGGCCATTCGGCCTTTCGAGCCTGCACCGCCATTCAATATGATCATGGCTGATCATCTAACTCAGTATCCTGTACCTGCCTTCTCTCCATACTCCCTGATCCCTTTAGCCACAAGGGCCACATCTAACTCCCTCTTAAATATAGCCAATGAACTGGCCTCAACTACCTTCTGTGGCAGAGAATTCCAGAGATTCACCACTCTCTGTGTAAAAAATGTTTTTCTCATCTCAGTCCTAAAAGACTTCCACCTTATCCTTAAACTGTGACCCCTTGTTCTGGACTTCCCCAACATCGGGAACAATCTTCCTGCATCTAGCCTATCCAGCCCCTTAAGAAATTTGTAAGTTTCTATAAGATCCCCCCTCAATCTTCTAAATTCTAGCGAGTACAAGCCGAGTCTACCCAGTCTTTCTTCATATGAAAGTCCTGCCATCCCAGAACTCAGTCTGGTGAACCTTCTCTGTACTCCCTCAATGGCAAGAATGTCGTTCCTCAGATTAGGAGATCAAAACTGCACGCAATACTCCAGGTGCGGTCTCACCAAGGCCCTGTGGGCATAAGCATTAAGGATTTGGATGACAATGTAGTTAACATTGTTACTAATTTTTCACGTGACAAACTTGGTGTACAATAGAGAGTGAGGAGGTATGTAGTAGTAGAAACAAAGGAATGCAGATGCTGGTTAATACAAGGACACAAAGTGTTGGAAAACACAGCAGATCAGGCAGCATCTCTGAAGAATATGAATCGGTGACGTTTGGGGTCGAGAACATTTTTCAGGCCAGTATACCAAAGGTTTATCTAAGTTTACAACCCGATCCAGGTGGGCAGATGGGCCAAGGAATGGAAAATTATATATAAGGGATAGGAGTAGAATTAGGCCATTCAGCCCATTAAGTAACCCTCGTGACCCCATTCTCCTGCCTTCTCCTCATAACTTCTGACACCTGTACTAATCAAAAATCTATCTATCTCTGCCTTAAATACATCCACTGACTTTCCCTCCACGGTCTTCTGTGGCAAATAATTCCACAGATTCATCACCATTTGACTAAAAAAAATTCATCCTCATCTCCTTCCATTTGACTCTGACAAGTGTGAAGAGTTGCACTTTGGTAAGTCAAACCAGGGCAGAAAATGGAATAACATAGAACAAATGTGAATGATGTTCATAGTGGGCTGAGGTGTCTGTTTCCATGCTGTATGATGCTATGACAGAGCTCTACAACAACATCAGTGAGCAGCAGAGGGAACATCCAGATGCTTTCTTCATGGCAGCTGGGGATTTCAACCAGGCAAGTCTTACATCTGTTCTGCCTAAATTCTACCAGCATGTGAACATTGCAACCAGGGGAAAGAACAAACTAGATCTGGTGTACACGAACATTAAAGATGCATATAAAGCAGCCCCCCTCCCCCATATCGGCAACTCTGACCACCTAGCGGTTATGCTCACACTTGCACACAGACCCAGGGTGAAACAGGACAGGCCAACGGTCAAAGAAGTCAGAACATGGCCACAGGGAGCTACCGCAGCACTACAAGACTGTTTCAAAACCACACAGTGGGCCATTTTCAGAGAGGCAGCAACAGATGACAGTGGCATCAACCTCCAAAAATACACAGAATCCGTCATCGGATACATCAATAAATGCATTGATGATGTAACGGTGGTCAAAACCGTCAGGAGGCGTGCCAATCAGAAACCTTGGCTAACTGGGGAAGTGTGTTCCCTACTGAGAATCCGGAATGCTGCATTTAAATCTGGGGACAACGCAGCATACAAACTGGCAAGGAGTAACCTATCCCGGGGGATCAGGGAAGCGAAGAGGCTGTATGGACAAAAACTTAATAGCCACTTCGCAAATGACAAAGACACACGTCGCTTGTGGCAGGGATTTCATACCATCACTGACTACAAGCCCCCCCCCGCTGCGGATATGCCAAAACGACCCCTCTCTACCAGATGAACTGAACGAGTTCTACGCACGGTTTGAGGTTAAAAACAGCACCCAGACACGTGCACTGCTGCCATCTCCCAGTGACCAGTCGCTTAGGCTGTCCGCAGCCGGAGTTAAAAAGGCCTTTGCCAGCATCAATCCACGCAAAGCTGCAGAGCCGGACAACATTCCTGGATGCGTTTTAAGAGACTGCGCCGAGCAACTGAAAGATGTCTTCACAGACATTTTTAACATCTCACTCAGCCAGGCAGTAGTGCCCAACTGTCTTAAGAGTGCCACCATCGTCCCTGTCCCGAAGAAACCAAACCCAGCCTGCCATAATGACTTTCGACCAGTGGCTCTAACACCCATAGTAATGAAGTGTTTTGAGCGACTGGTTATGCAGCACATCAAAAATAGTCTACCTGCCGACCTAGACCCACTGCAGTTCGCCTACAGAGCCAACCGATCCACAGAGGACGCAGTCTCAACAACACTGAACCTCGTACTGTCACACCTTGATCGGAAAAGTAATTATGCCAGGATCCTCTTCATAGACTTCAGCTCTGCTTTTAACACAATCATTCCGCAGCAGCTGGTGGAGAAGTTGGAGCTATTGGGGGTTGATGCTGGCACATGTAACTGGGTCCTGAACTTTCTATCGCAACGGCAGCAGACAGTCAGGGTGGGCAGTAGGACATCAAAAACCATAGCCGTGAGCACTGGCTCGCCCCAAGGCTGTGTCCTAAGCCCCCTGCTGTTTAGTCTGCTTACACACGACTGTACTGTTAGACTCAACAACAATTCAATCAACAAGTTCGCTGATGACACAACAGTGGTGGGTCTCATCAGTGACAATGATGAGTCGGCGTACAGGATGGAGGTGGAGCTGCTCACAGGATGGTGCAAATCCCACAACCTCATTCTCAACGTAGGAAAAATTAAGGAGATGGTGGTTGACTTCAGGAGGGCGGGAAAACAACACCATACACCTCTGCACATCGATGGAGCTGATGTGGAAAGGGTCAGCAGCGTGAAGTTCCTAGGACTCCACCTGTCAGATGGCCTGACGTCCACGACCAACACCACAGCACTGGTCAAGAGAGCCCAGCAGCGACTACACCCTCTCCGAAGACTACGTAAAGCAGGTCTCCCCACTACACATCTACGAACTTTTTATAGGGGGACAATCGAGAGCACATTAACCTATGGCATCACTTCCTGGTTCGGGAACTGCAAGGCGTACGAACGACACCAACTAGACAGGATTGTGAAGACCGCCAGCAGGATTATTGGTGCTCCATTCCCTTTCCTGCTGGACATATACAGGAAGAGATGTATCAGCAGAGCCATCTCCATCATCAAAGACCCCTACCACCCATCGCATCACATATTCTCCATCCTGCCATCTGGGAAGAGGTACAGGAGCATTAGCTGCAAAACCAGCAGGATGCTCCTCAGCTTCTTCCCGCAGGCTATAAGACTGATAAACGGACTTTGCCCCCTGCCAAAGTATCGCGCACCAACCACCAACCTGGACACACTGCAGCAGAGCCACTGTCGTGCCGCTGCCGATCGGAACGCCTGTTGATGTTTAGTAGAGAGTTGAGTGTTTAATTTGTTCATGATATATGTATTTTTATTTCTATTTATTTTTCACTGCACACTGAATGGACACTAGTTGAGCAACGTTTTTTTGTTTCCTCTGGGTATGTGAGTACTCAGGAAAATGACAATAAAGATATACTACTATACCACTATTTCTGAACTCTTATTTCAAAATTAGAAAGATTTCATTACAATAAAAGAAAATAGAGTTTGCAATTGTCTGTGGATATTTTAGGATGTTTGGTCTTTCTAAAATGGCTTTGCAAACTCTACCATGTATGAAGAATGCCAATGATATTCAAAATATATTGGGCGAATATTATTCGTATCTCCAGTCTATTTGACTGGTTAGTGATATTAAAGCATGGAACATAGAAACATAGAAACATAGACAATAGGTGCAGGAGTAGTCCATTCGGCCCTTCGAGCCTGAACCGCCATTCAATATGATCATGGCTGATCATCCAACTCAGTATCCTGTACCCGCCTTCTCTCCATACCCCCTGATCCCTTTAGCCACAAGGGCCACATCTAACTCCCTCTTAAACATAGCCAATGAACTAGCCTCAACTACCTTCTGTGGCAGAGAATTCCAGAGATTCACCACTCTCTGGGTGAAATTTTTTTTTCTCATCTCCGTCCTAAAAGATTTCCCCCTTATCCTTAAACTGTGACCCCTTGTTCTGGACTTCCCCAACATCTGGAACAATCTTCCTGCATCTAGCCTGTCCAACCCCTTAAGAATTTTGTAAGTTTCTTATAGAACAATTCGAATTTTAAAATTGATATTCTAGCATGGCAATGGCATCAACTATTCTGCTTCTATTCTTGTATGCCTGAGTTATTATACTTATTGATGCTAAAACTGAATTACTAAGCTTTACTGAAAATAACCATAAAAGATTAACCTTATCATGTTCACATGGTATCAGAGCTCATTTTAGTAAGCCAGAGAATTATAATGCCCATTTAAACCTCGCTGTTAATTATATGCCTCTATTGTGTGCAATGAATCACCTTCTGTTAGATCTTAAGCAAATCCTTGCACTAATTGTGTTTATTTTGGATTTTTATTCAGGGTTTTTTTATTGAAATGCATGCATGGTGTGAACTTTTATAAAATGATTGTATGGACAAATCCTAGAGCATTACATAAAATCAGCAACAGAGAAATACATTGATTTAATTAGGTTATAATGATCAAAAACCATGACATGATTTAGTTAAGGAGACCTTTGACTGTGGTTTGCAATTTTGCATAAATCATATTTTCAGAACAGGCACTTACAATACATAACCAGAAAGCAACAGTATGCTTATGGTTTAACTTTTAGAAGCAATGCAAGTTCAGGGTAACTTTAAATTAAAAGTATAAAATACTGTTCCTTGAAGTTCAGACCTTTGCAACAAATTAATTATGTTCCACAGCTGGTTATATTTTGTACAAACATAAGTATGTGAAGTTTAGTCTCATCAGATGCACTTAGTGAAGATGATATATGTAGCATTTGAATGGGGTCTCATATCTAAATTGAAAAGATAAATGAAGGCTTATTTGATTTTCGTTAATGAGAGGCAACAGCATCAAATTCCTGGGTGTGCATATCTCTGAAGATGTGTCCTGAGCCCAGCACATTGATGCAATTACAAAGAAAGCTAATTAACGCCTCTACTTCCTTAGAAGACTGAGGAGATTCGGGATGTTGCCGAATATTCTATCAAACTCCTGAGGGTGGCACGGTTAGCCAGCGGTAGAGTTGCTGCCTTACAGCGTCAGAGACCTGGGGTCAATCCTGCAGCTACTCGCTAGAATTTAGAAGATTGAGGGGGGATCTTATAGAAACTTACAAAATTCTTAAGGGGTTGGACAGGCTAGATGCAGGAAGATTGTTCCCGATGTTGGGGAAGTCCAGAACAAGGGGTCACAGTTTAAGGGTAAGGGGGAAATCTTTTAGAACTGAGATGAGAAAAACATTTTTCACACAGAGAGTGGTGAATCTCTGGAATTCTCTGCCACAGAAGGAAGTTGAGGCCAGTTCATTGGCTATATTTAAGAGGGAGTTAGATGTGGCCCTTGTGGCTAAAGGGATCAGGGGGTATGGAGAGAAGACAGGGATGGGATACTGAGTTGGATGATCAGCCATGATCATATTGAATGGCGGTGCAGGCTCGAAGGGCCGAATGGCCTACTCCTGCACCAAATTTCTATGTTTCTTTGTTTCTATGCAGGTCAGTGCTTCTGTGCGGAGGTTATAAATTCTCCCCGTGATGGTGTGGGTCTTCTCCAGGAGCTCCGGTTTCAAACATTCCAAAGATTTGTAGGTGAATTGGCTTCAGAAAAAATTGTAAATTGTCCCTGGTGTGTAGGATAATGTTAATGTACGGGGATCGCTGGTCGTTGCGGACTCGGTAGGCCGAAGAGCTTGCTTCCTTGCTGTTGCTCTAAAATAAACTAAACTAAACTAAACTATGGTTGAGTGTATAATAACTGTTTGCATCGTAACCTGGTTCGGAAACTCGAACAACCTGGAATGAAGGCGGCTGCAAGGAACGATAGACATTACCAGGCCTATCATGGTACTGATCTCCCCACCGTGGAAGCGATCTACAGTAGATGCTGCCTCAACAAAAATCCACTGTATCCTCGCCATGCACTCATCTCACTACCACCTGATCTAAAACACCTACAAAAGGACTGTGCAACTGCAAATGCTATTTGAGAGGGTAAAATTGAGGCATGGACTTGGTCGGGTATGTTCTGGTCAGGGCTTAATTAATGATTATACTTTTTTTAATTTTATTTTTTTTAAATTTCTTTTAGATGTTATAGATGTTTTTATTAAGGACAGTGCATATTTATAAACATTTGCGTGCAATACGCAAGATTATAGCTATTGGCTAATTTCCATCTGTAGTCCCTCTGGTAAACCAGGTTAACACATCACAACACATTCAATCCATAAGAAAAGAATCAAAACAAAACAAAAGACAAACAAAAAACATAACAAAACAGACAATAAAGTTAAAAAGTAACAATAAAAGACTGCCAGATGATTATATTACGGTTGATTATGAATACAGGTTTGATTTTCCAGTAACCATTTTTTGAATTGTTTTGTAACATAAATGTTGGCCAAGGCACCAAGAGATTGCTTAAGGGCCTGTCCCACTTAGGAGACCTAAACAGCAACCTCTGGTGACCTTGCCCACCACCCAAGGTTTCCATGAGGTCACCGGATGTTTTGGTCACTCTCCCTAATGGTCGAAAATGGTTTCCGTGTGGTCGAGGCTTCATCTAGGTTGCTGCTAATTTTTCCCAAGCCTAAATCGGACTAGACTAATAATAGGTTGTCGTTTTAAAAATCAATAATTTTTTTGTCACAGGTCTAGTCGAAGCCGGTTGCGATGCTAGTCGAAGGTTGTCAAGGGAGGATGAAGGAGGTTTTCTTCATAGTCGAGGAAGGTTTTCAACATATGCGTGGGAGGTGGTAGGAGGTTGCAGGTCACCTCGACCTTGATTTTCTTTCTGGTGGTGGGCAAGAGGTTGCTGTTTAGGTCTCCTAAGTGGGAAAGGCCCTTTATGCTCTTCCTTGAGATATAACACGGGGTCATTTGTGAGAAGGCAGATGCTTAGTTTAATGTGTCAATTGAAAGTGGCCACTGTCAATATAACGGACTCACTTCGTATTGCTCACGATGGTTTGCTGAGACGATATCCTTTGGTCTCTGAAATCAAGCGAGTCATTTGTAGGCAAATGAACAATATGATCTGTGTTCTGAATGAGGCCACCAACTACTGTGCAGCGAGATCTCCCCTACAAAAATGAGAATAATCTCATGAGTAACATGTTTCCATCGTACAGATGGAAAAATTGAGATGAGGGTTTATAAATCTTGTACAACATCCTGCAGTGTTTTACACTTAATCAAATTGTTACTGTTGTAAAATCATGGCAGCCAAGCTTTGTACAACAATCTCCCACCAAAGCATTGTGAGAACCAAAATTAGCTGAGCACCCTGGGTTGATTGTTCTGCTCTTCTTCCAAAAATTGCTTTCAAGCCCATCTTTAATTTTAATTTTTAGTTTTAGAGATAGTGTGGAAACAGGCCCTTCGGCCCACCGTGTCCGCGCCGACCAGCGATCATCCGTACACTAGTTCTATCCTACACATTAGGGACAATTTACAGAAGCCAATTAACCTACAAACCTGCGCATCTTTGGAATGTGGGAGGAAACCGGAGCACCCGTACAAAACCCACGCGGTCACAGGGAGAATGTGCAAACTTCGTACATAAAGCAACCCTAGTCAGGATCGAACCGGGGTCTCTGGCACTGTAAAGGGCCTGTCCCACGAGCATGCAACTCCATGCGGGAAGTGCGACCTAACGTGGTCGCTTGAGCCATGCGGCCTCGCGGGGCCGGTCTCACTTCGATCGCCGGAGCCGTATGGAGTTGTGCGGAGCTGGTCACGACATCGTGCGGGGCTCCAAAAAACTGACCATGACCTGCCGGCCCGCAGCCGCCTTGACGCCGTGCGCACCGCATCGATGGGCGTATGCAGCGTCTCGACGCCGTACGTCACGCGCGAACTTCCCGCGGTCTTCGCTCGAACTTCACGTCACTCACTCGACCTCCGCGCGGCCCCCACTTCCGGTTTGGTCGCACTTGCCACATGCAGGTCGCATGCTGGTGGGACCGGCCCTGTACGGGGATCACTCGACCTCCGCGCGGCCCCCGCTTCCGGTTTGGTCGCGCTTGCCGCATGCAAGTCGCATGCTCGTGGGACGGGCCCTTAAGGCAGCAACTCTAGCACTGTGCCACTGACATAGATGATTCACTGAAACATTTGTTTCAAAAGATGGTGTCTGTGTCAGCAGAGCAGTCCCTCAGTGATGTGCTGGAGAGTCAGTGCGCGTTATTTGTGAGATCTCAAATATTCATCTTCTTCACACTGAGATCATTGCCAACTGAATTAAGACTGAGACTGTTACTAAGCAAATGTTGATCAGATCATCGGCATAATACCCTTGGACTTCTCGGAATTGTGCTCTGCCGTAATCCGTTTTATAGTTCTCGCTAATGAGCCACTTCATCATTATAAATGGCCAACTTTCACAATCCAGCTGCGGTATACACAATTGATGAGGAATATAATTGAACGGTAATAGAGAGAAAAGCCCTGAAAGCGCTGGTAATTTTGGTTATAGATGACACAAATATTTTTGGTGTATATACTATTTAGAAAAAAAAGGCGGGTACATGATAGAGTGCACATGGATTCTATAACTCGAATAGCTGAGCCAGAGGTGCATGAGAAATATTTGCATACCAAGAGCACAAACAGAATTGCAAGGTTAAGACATGGAAAACTGGTGCACATGAATAATAGTCTGTAGATTGGAGGACTCGACTTAAAACGTCGCCCATTCCTTCTCTCCAGAGATGCTGCCTGTCCCGCTAAGTTACTCCAGCTTTTCTGTCCACACATGAATAATAGTTGTTCAAGAAGCATGTAGTAAAATGTAGGCCGATTAGGAAAAGGGGATATGCAACGAGACCTGGGTGTCATGGTACACCAGTCATTGAAAGTAGGAATGCAGGTGCAGCAGGCAGTGAAGAAAGCGAATGGTATGTTAGCATTCATAGCAAAAGGATTTGAGTATAAGAGCAGGGAGGTTCTACTGCAGTTGTGCAGGGTCTTGGTGAGACCACACCTGGAGTATTGCGTACAGTTTTGGTCTCCTAATCTGAGGAAAGATATTCTTGCCATAGAGGGAGTACAGAGAAGGTTCACCAGACTGATTCCTGGGATGGCAGGACTTTCATATGAAGAAAGACTCGGCTTGTACGCGCTAGAATTTAGAAGATTGAGGTGGGATCTTGTAGAAACTTACAACATTCTTAAGGGGTTGGACAGGTTAGATGAGAGTGGTGAATCTGTGGAATTCTCTGCCACAGAAGGTAGTTGAGGCCAGGTCATTGGCTATATTTAAGAGGGAGTTAGATGAGGCCCTTGTGGCTAAAGGGATCAGGGGGTATGGAGAGAAGGCAGGGATGGGATACTGAGTTGGATGATCAGCCATGATCATATCGAATGGCGGTGCAGGCTCGAAGGGTCGAATGGCCTACTCCTGCACCTATTTTCTATGTTTCTATGTTTCTATGTAGCTGTGGAGATTCCTTGTATCACAGATGTTGGTCAGGTTCTCCCAAGCCACACTGAAGACAATGTGATCACCCATCAGAGCTACTTTTCAAATTAAGAGTTCAGTCGCACATCTATAATTAATACAGAGGGAAGAAATTGGCCCCTGTCACATGTGCTAAACATGTAATAAGACACAAAGCAGACCTAGTGATTAATTCGTCATGTCTTAAGGATTATTAATAATTCCTGGTGGCTGACTATTAAATATTTAATACTAATGACAAAGTGTTTAGTTTAGATTCAGATTCAGATTCAACTTTATTGTCATTGTGCAGTGTACAGTACAGAGACAACGAAATGCAGTTAGCATCTCCCTAGAAGAGCGACATAAATACGAGCAATAAATAAATCAATTTACGTGCGAACAGTTTTATTTTTTTTATTAGGAATATCTCTGCATTCCTCCAACAAATAGTAACCATGTCTACGATATAACCATGCCTTTCGCACGTTATTGAAAGGCATGATTTTTCCTAGTAGATTTTTTTTCACTTCGTGGTGCTCAAATAACAAATTATGTTCCAATGTGGCCAAATTTACTTTCCTGGGATTGCTGTCTTCCTGAGTGGCAAGAGCAAATATTAATTCCAATGTCAGAATCAATACGCTGGCTTGTGGGAGAGTATTAAAATCCGCTGTGAATCATCTGTTAAATGTAGTCGCCACCCTTCCCCTGCATCAATTCACAGCAAAATACCTGGACAAGACTAACATCGCTTCTTCAAGGGTCGATTTGTAATACAACACATTTTCTGGCACAGCGCTGCTTTGAAGGATTAACCTTTTTAATTACTTTGCTGGTGCTTTGAAACCTTACAGATTGTTTAACATTGAATTGCCCATGGTTTCTCTCTCGGTTTCTTTCATTTTTCAACTTATTTTCAGTTGGTACAAATGCTCAGAGCAACACTACACACAGATGAATCATATGTTGGTCCTTTCTCCTGACATCCCACCAATCTTTTCTCACATATGTGCCTTTTGCTAAGATGAATGAGCACAGGGAATATCAAGCCCTTAAGGCTCAGGGGATCGGTATCATAGTTCTTCTCTCTCCTGGTAAAGACTTAACAGCATCGAGTATTGGTTAAGATGCAAGCTATGGTCTCAGGCATTTTCTCAAAACTCTGCCATCCAAGGCTGTAGCTATCTCTCATACTCTTGAATTTTGAATTATATATGGGGATAAGAGCCATTAATCTCCAGTAACTGAATTCAAAGTTTTAGCTATTTTATAAGTGTAGACACAAGGAATTTCAGACAAAAGGAGACACAAAGTGTGGGATCTCAGTGGGTGGGACAGCATATCTGGAGGACATGGATAGGTGACATTTTGGGTCAGGACCCTGCTTCAGACTGATTGCAATAGGGGGGATAAAGCAATAAGGGATGTGGTGGATGGGACAAAGCCAGGCAAGTGATAAATGGATGGAGGTGACAGGGGTTTCGTTGGTAGATGGGTGGACTAAGGGTAGAATTGAAAATAAGACAAAAGGCTGTGAGATAAGGAGAGAAGAGGCAAGGAAGGGATATATGAGGAGCAAATAGGGGGAGATGTGGGTGCGCATCCAGGTGGGGCACAGGGAAGAGAGGGGGGAAGAAAATGAGAGGGAGGGTTGGGGAGGGAGAGTGAGTCTTGGTTAGTTATTTAATATTGGAGAATTCTTTGTTCATACTGAAGATAGACACAAAAAGCTGGAGTAACTCAGCGGGTCAGGCAGCATCTCTGGAGAAAAGGAATAGGTCATGCTTCAGGTCGAGACCCTTCTTTAGCTTCATATCGTTGGGTTGGAAACTACCTAAGTGGATAATGAGGTACTATTCCTCCAGTCTGCACGTGGCCTCACTCAGGCAATGGAGAAATAGCAGGACCGAAAGGTCAGTTTGGGATGGAAAGCGGAGTTAAAATGGTTAGCAACTTGGAAATCAACTAGGCCTTGGCAGGCTGAGTGCTAATATTTGGCAAAGCGGTCACCCAAC
Organism: Amblyraja radiata; assembly: GCF_010909765.2. NCBI lineage: Eukaryota > Metazoa > Chordata > Chondrichthyes > Rajiformes > Rajidae > Amblyraja > Amblyraja radiata. Next base: position 8,952,370 of record NC_045958.1, read on the forward strand.
TCTCTTCCAGTTTTCTTCTCCCTATTACAATCAATCTGAAGAAATGTCCCAAATAAAACTATCACCTATCCATGTCCTCCAAGATGAATTATAAGTTTTGATTATTGTCAGGATTGATTTGCCTTTCCTATTGGCATGACTATGTTAGGACTTCGGACTAGGAAATAATCCACATTTTCTTGAAGGAAGGATCAGGAGAAATTTGTTGAAAATTGTGCTTCATTTAAATCGCCTTCAGTTTAAATCGCCTTAATCTTCTTTCAGGAAGAAGGGTATTGGGTTTGCTTTTAAAATGTTATTTTCCAGTTCTAAACAAAATCCACAAGTAAAATAGAGTGAAATGTTTTGTGTGTATGTTAGGCACCAATCCATGCAAAATATTGATGCAATATTGATGGTTCCTGGGGCCTTATAGCCAAACATGTTCTATCCATGCTACCTGGCCTCTTGCGCAGTTCCAGCACTTTTTTTAAATTTTCAGTATTTGCAGTTTTTCTGATTTTCAATGAAATTAACAGATTTTGTTGATAGCTTGTTCAAAAAGGAACTGCAGATGCTGGAAATGCCCCCCATCAGTCTGAAGAAGGGTTTCGGCCCGAAACGTCACCTATTTCCTTCGCTCCATAGATGCTGCTGCACCCGCTGAGTTTCCCCAGCAATTTTGTGTACCTTTGTTGATAGTTTGTTATGATTATATCACAGAAAGTTCACTGGAAAATATTGAAACTAGCATTAATGTGGGTACATGTTGCTTTTGGAAAAACATAAATGTACATAAGTCACAGGTTTATTAACGCCCAGCTTTGTGCCAAATAACTTTGCATCATGCAAAATAATTTTTTCAGCCAATACATTTAAATGGTAGAGATTGTTGACCAGAAATTGTCACATGTCAAAAAATCATTGAAGCTCACATTAGTTTTCAATCAGGCACTCAGTCATGATACTCTGTGATAGAAGTGATCTTTCAATACAAACCTGACAAAAAGTCCTAAATCTTCTCTGGAGGTTGTGAGTTTCGGGCTGAATTAGGAGAGGGGTTTTAGGAGAGAGCTCAGAGGTGGAGTTAAATAGAGGATGTGGGGACCTGGGGAAAGGACCATGTGAGAATAAGGAGATTGAGATAACTATTGTGTGAGTGGAAGGGGCTCATGTTGTCGACCTCCGCGTGGTGCGCCCTGTCAACTGACCTCGGTCAGACGAACGACAACAACCAGAGACAGCAGCAGAAATGCAACCTCAGTCGCCGCAGCTTTTAGGGCGGGCACCTACAGATGTCGAACTGGATGGCATCACCCTGCTGCAGACTTCTGCTGCCTCAAACGCAAGAAGAAGAAGTGAGTGGAAGACACAGATTAGTGGTGAGGCTGTCAGATATCTACAAAACATCCATTGATTTTGCACAAAAAGGTTGCACTGTGCATACGAATTTTTAGACCAATGTCGTTAACAATTGTAATTCATAATTGAACCTGCAGGAATCTCATTCTGTTGCTTCAACAGCATCTAACCATATCATAACAGCAGCCCACACAGGGAATATTCAGGTAGATCAATTTTACAAAATATCTCAAATATGGCTTATTTCCTTCATTTTTACAAGCAAACAATCTTGAACATCTATAATGTTTGCTATAAAATGATTTGTATCACACCTCCGACATAATAAATCTACAATATTTTGGCACAAGACTGGACGTTAATGCACCTTTAACCAAGTCAAAAACAGGTGGAAGAAGAATTGAACAGGGAGATAGGGGATCTGAATGTGTGGCTGAGGAGCTGGTGCAGGGGGCAGGGATTTTAATTCTTAGACCACTGGGAGCTATTTTGTGGTACGGGTGAATTATACAAAAGGGATGGATTGCACCTTAACTGGTGGGGGACCAGCATTCTGGCAGGCAGGTTTGCCACTGCTACACGGGTGGGTTTAAACTTAATAGTGGGGGGGAGGAGACAAATTAGAAATACAAGGATGGAGTTAAAGGGAAAAAGAGTATAGGAAAAGTTAAGAAAGACACCAAAATTAACAGGGCAGATGCTCACGAAAGGATAGGAGAGTATGGCCAAGTGAAATGTAAATCGAAGTGAAAGGTGAGGTGAGTAATGGATTCAAAGTATTATATATGAATGCACGAAGTGCTGAAGCAAAGCAAGAATTTCATTGTCCTTCCAGGGACACATGACAATAAACTCACTTGAACTTGAACTTGAAGTATAAGAAGTAAAGTGGATGAGCTTAAGGCTCAGTTAGCGATTGGTAGATATGATATTGTGGGGATTAGAGACATGGCTGCAGGAGGATCGGGACTGGGAACTGAATATTCAGGGTTATACGTCCTATAGAAAGGACAGGCAGGTGGGCAGAGGAGGTGGGGTAGTTATGTTGGTGAGGGATGAAATTCAGCCGTTTGCGAGGGGTGATATGGGGTCTGATGATGTAGAGTCGCTGTGGATAGAATTGAGGAATCGTAAAGGTAAGAAGACATTAATGGGAGTTATCTACAGGCCCCCAAACAGTAGCCTGGATATAGGGTGCAAGTTGCAGCAGGAGTTAAAATTGGCATGTAACAAAGGTAATGCCACTGTGGTTATGGGAGATTTCTCTATGCAGGTAGACTGGGAAAATCAGGTTGGTTCTGGACCCCAAGAAAGGAAGTTTGTAGAATGCCTCCGAGATGGATTCTTAGAGCAGCTTGTACTGGAGCCTACCAGAAAGAAGGCAATTCTGGATTTAGTGTTGTCCAATGAACCAGATTTAATAAGGGAACTCAAGGTAAAGGAACTGCTTGGAGGTAGTGACCATAATATGATCAATTTTAATCTGCAATTTGAGAGAGAGAGAAGTTTAAATCAGAAGTGCCAGTGTTGCAGTTGAACAAAGGGGACTATGAAGGCATGAGAGAGGAGCTGGCCAAGGGCAACTGGAAAGGGACAACAGAAGGTAACAAAAATGGCAATACGGGGTGAAATGATGAAGTACGAGGGTAAGCTGGCCAAGAATATAAAGAAGGATAGTAAAAGCTTCTTTAGGTATGTTAAGAGAAAAAGATTAGTAAAGACAAATGTGGGTCCCTTGAAGGCAGAAACGGATGAAATTATTATGGGGAACAAGGAAATGGCAGAAGAGTTGAACAGGTACTTTGGTTCTGTCTTCACTAAGGAAGACACAAACAATCTCCCAGATGTAATAGAGAACAGAGGATCTAGGGAGAAAGAGGAACTGAAAGAAATTTGCATTAGGCGAGAAATAGCATTGAGTAGATTTATGGGACTGAAGGCTGATAAATCCCCAGGGCCTGATGGTAGCATCCCAGGGTAATCAAGGAGGTGGCTTTAGAAATCGTGGACACATTGGTAATAATTTTCCAATGTTCAATAGATTCAGGATCCTGTGGATTGGAGGGTAGCTAATGTTATCCCACTTTTCAAGAAAGGAGCGAGAGAGAAAATGGGGGAATTATTGACCAGTCAGCCTGACATCGATGGTGGGGAAGATGCTGGATTCAATTATTAAAGAAGTAATAATGGCACATTTGGATAGGAGTAAAAGGATTTGGTCCAAGTCAGAAGACTAATCTTCTGGAATTTTTTGAGGATGTGACAAATAAAATGGATGAAGGAGAGCCAGTGGATGTAGTGCATCCGGATTTTCAGAAAATCTTTGATAAGGTCCCACACAGGAGATTAGTGAGCAAAATTAGAGCACATGGTATTGGGGGTGGGGTATTGACATGGATAGAGAATTGGTTGGCAGACAGGAAACAAAGAGTAGGAATGAACGGGTCCCTGTCAGAATGGCAGTGGTGAGTGTAGTGCCGCAAGGCTCGGTACTGGGGCCGCAACTATTTACAATTATATTATTGATTTAGATGATGGGATTAAAAGTAACACTAGCAAATTTGCAGACAACACAAAATTGGGTGGCAGTGTGAACTGCGAAGCGGATGCTACGAGGTTGCAGGGTGACTTGGACAGGTTGATTGAGTGGGCAGATGCATGGCAGATGCAGTTTAATGTAGATAAATGTGACGTTATCCACTTTGGCGGCAAGAACGAGGAGGCAGATTATTATCTCAATGGTGTCAGATTAGGAAAAAGGTAAGTGCAACGAGAAGTGAGTGTCGTATACAAGTCGTATACATGCCGGTTCGAATCCCGCTTGGAGTGCATACTGTCGTTGTGTCCTTGGGCAAGACACTTCACCCACCTTTGCCTGTGTGTGAGTGATTGGTGGTGGTCGGAGGGGCCGTAGGCGCAGATTGGCAGCCACGCTTCCGTCAGTCTGCCCCAGGGCAGCTGTGGCTACAGAAGTAGCTTACCACCACCGTGTGACTGAGGAGTGAATGAATAATGCGATGTAAAGCGCCTTGAGTATTAGAAAGGCGCTATATAAATCCCATCCATTATTATTATTATTACATGCAGGTTCAGCAGGCAGTAAAGAAATCTAATGGCATGTTGGCCTTTATAATGAGAGGATTTGAGTGTAGGAGTAAAGAGGTCCTTCTGCAGTTGTACAGGGACCTGGTGAGATCACATCTGGTGTATTATGTGCAGTTTCGGTGCCTAATTTGAGGAAGGACATCCTTGCTATTGAGGCAGTGCAGCGTAGGTTCACGAGGTTAATCCCCGGGATGGCAGGACTGTCATATGAGGAAAGATTGGAAAGACTGGGGTTGTATTCACTGACATTTAGAAGGATGAGACGGGATCTTATAGATTCACTCATTCAATCATATTCGTTGAAAACATTAGGGACGCAATGGGAATGGTGACGGACGCACCACACATCTCTGTCCTCCAGTTCCTGCGGACTTCCGCCACTGGAAGTATAGGATTTTGGTGTGTGTGGTTTATCATCATTCCTTACAAATGCTATGTATGTCAGTGATCGCAACTTCCACTGAAGTGTGGATGGCCGTTGACTCGCTAGAAGCTCATCTGCCCCTTCACAGGTCTTGTTTTTGGTCCTGCTGGGGGTCCACAGCCCCCTCCTCACCCGTCAAACCAGGTGGGGGACCTGGAGCAGGTAGCACGGGATTACATGGTACCTGTGGCGGGGAGAACTCCCCCCTACCTGACCATAATAGAAACGTATAAAATTATAAAAGGACTGGTCAAGCTAGATGCAGGAAAAATGTTCCCAATGTTGGGGGAGTCCAGAACCAGGGGCCACAGTCTAAGAATAAAGGGGCGGCCATTTAAAACCGAGATGAGTAAAAAACTTTTTCACCCAGAGAGTTGTGAATTTGTGGAATTCCCTGCCACAGAAGGCAGTGGAGGCCAATTCTATTTAAAAGAGAGTTAGATAGAGCTCTAGGTGCTAGCGGAATCAAGGGATATGGGGAGAAGGCAGGCGCGGGTTACTGATTGTGAATGATCAGCCATGATCACAATGAATGGCGGTGCTGGCTCGAAGGGCCAAATGGCCTCCTCCTGCACCTATTTTCTGTGTTTCGTATTTTCTATGAACTTCATAAACCTTGTGTTCAAACCTCTTTGATACTGCATGAGGCCATGGCCATTGGACTGAATGGGCGGGTGGGGAGGGGAAACATTCACAAAAATGTTAATTCCCTTAAACTGCTGAGCTTGCTGGCCGAATACTGGGTCACAAACATATCTCGAGTGAGCCCCCTCCCAAAATGTGTGCTGTGATTATACCACTGGAGATTGCATTCTCCAATTTTAGGTAACCTCTAACTACACCTTCTCTTTCCGTAACCCACCCTCCCATGGGCCCCACCTGCACTCCCATCTATTTTTCCTCTCCACTGCCCCGTGGTGCTTTCCAACCTCTGGCTTCATAATCACCAACTCTTCAAACCTGACTCACACCTACTGTTTGTTGGAAAGAACTGCGGATGCTGGTTTAAATCGAAGGTAGGCAAGGTGGGCGGCGCGACTCTCGTCAGCAGCGGCCTCTGCAGTCCGTCTGTGTTTTTATTAATTTTTGTCTTGTTTTTATGTAGTTTTTATTATTTTTTTTGTTGGGGTATGTGTGTGTGGGGGTGGGGGTGGGGGGGGGGGGGTAACTTTAAAATCTTTCCCTGGACGGGAGACCCGACCTTTTCTTTGTCGGGTCTCCGTTGTCGTTGGGGCTGCAACGTGGAGCGGCCTCCAGCAGGAACGACCTGGGGTTCCAGCTGCGGAGCTGCCGACTACTCACCGTCACGGGGCTGGCCGAGTCCGGACCAGGTGGAGCGGTGGTGGAGCGCTGCTGCGACCCGACCCCCGGAGATTCGGAGGCTGCAACTGCGGGTTTGGCGGACGGCGGCACCGGGAGCCCTGCTGGGAGACCGCTTTTCGGGGCTTCTGCAACGGCGACTTCTCCCGTCCGAGTTGCGGGGTTGAAGAGCACCTGGAGTGGGGCCTTACAGCACCGCCCCGCGCGGCTTGGAATGGCCGCGGGACTCTGCGAGCGCACGCCGGGGGCTCTAACAACTAGACCCGGTGCGCGACCTTGCATCACCCGGCGTGGCTTAAATGGCCGCGCACAATCGCCATCGCCAGCCAGGGGCTTTGACTTTGACTCTGACTCTGACATCGGGGGGGGGAGTGCAGTGGAGAGAGAAGTTTGTTTTGCCTTCCATCACAACGATGTGATGGATGTTTGTGTAAACTGTGTTGTGTCTCGGGTCTTTTTGTTTTGTAATGTATGGCTGCAGAAACGACATTTCGTTTGGACCTCAAGGGGTCCAAATGACAAATAAATTGAATTGTATTGTAAAAAAAAAAAAAAAAAATGCTGGAGTAACTCAGCGGGACAGGCAGCATCTATGGAGAGAGGGAATGGGTGACATTTCAGGTCGAGATCCTTCATCAGTCATTTAGTGTCACACCTACTGTTCTTATCTCTGGTCTTCGTTGCAAGCATCTGCCTGTCCACCGCCCCTATCACCCCCCCCCCTCGTCCCCCTTCCCCCAAGCCCTGTCGACCTATTACCTGCAATGCTTTCCCCTGCCTATCCCCTTTTCCAGCTTTCTCCTCTTCCCCCCTCAAAAATCAGTCCAGAGAAGGGTCTCGACCCAAAATACCAACTATCCAGTTTTCTAGCAGTAACCCGCTGTTCGTCCAGCACTTTGTGTTCTTTTTCGTTACCTATCCATGATCTTTAGTGATGCTGCCTGACCACTGAGTTACTCCAGCACTTTGTGTCTTTTTTTCAGCCAAAATTAGGATTATGAAGGTACACAAATATCCCAATTATTGATAGAGAGAGCAAATATACATTTGACCAGGTGTACTATTCAACAAATTAGTCTTTCTTGTGGAACCATCCGTGATCTCTCTGATACAGATGAAAAACAAGCTTAGCTGGAGGTGTCTGATGCCAGATTTTATATAAGCAATGAATATCCTACATTTGGCTGAGATGTCTCGTGGCCACGTCAGTTTGCAAACCAGGTTGTGAATTTATGGAATTCCCTGCCACAGAGGGCAGTGGAGGCCAAGTCACTGGATGGATCTAAATGGAGTTAGATAGAGCTCTAGGGGCTAGTGGAGTCAAGGGATATGGGGAGAAGGCAGGCACGGGTTATTGATAGGGGATGATCAGCCATGATCACAATGAATGGCGGTGCTGGCTCGAAGGGCCGAATGGCCTCCTTCTGCATCTATTTTCTATGTTTCTATGTTTCTAGGTCTCTTGAGTAGCCTCTTGTTGCTGTTCAATAGCCTGTATTATACAGTCAATGATGTACTTGTATTTTCAAAACTGTTTGTAGTTTACAGTTGAACAGATTTTGTTTTGAACATTGGTGCTTCTGTGTATAAATGTGCTTAATCCACATAATTCCTGAATATGTCCTAAATAATTTCTAGCAATATCCTGGAGCCGCGAGTAAGAAAATCATCGTTCTGTTTCAGAATTGTGACAATAAAACATTCTTTACTCTTGACTCTCTTTACCCTGACTTAAAAACTGAGTACGTATGACAACAAGATAACATAAGACATCGACGTGTTAAAGAATACTTCAGTACAAAAGGTGTACGGTTCTGAAAATCATGGGCTGTTCTTGGCATTGGATTTTGGTTTATTACAATCTAATTGAAATGAGCATTAGAATGCAAAACTGGTTCTGGAATTTGAAGTAAGATTTGCGTTCTGCATGGCTGTGATGTCTCCGTTTGTTGTTGTTGTTTTTTTAGAATCTTGCACTAGAACCAAAGCTGCCTATACCCCCCATGTAAATTAATCACATTTTCACTAATTTCTTCAGGAAAACTTTAAAAGTTAACCTGGATCATTGAACTCTTGGTTCTTGGTTTCTTGGTCCTCCAAAATATTCCAAATGGAATTTACACTGGAGGTGGTGGAGGGAGGACATAAGCCAGAAAGGGTTATTGGGAAGAAAGAGCTACCTTAAATTTAGTTGCATCTGGTTGGGTACCTATAGTAGGGTGGAGATTATTCCATGCTTTAATTGTGCGGGGGAAGAACGAATTGCTGTACACATCTGTCTTGGTAGCTGGAATCACATATTGGATCGAATGCCCTCGTCTGCTCCTAATTGGTTTGGGTTTGGTGTAGGTCTTGTAATCTATGTCGAGCTGACCATTTAACAGTTTGTAAAAACAGGTCAAACTCAAGGATACTGAGTGGTTACTTAGTTTACTAGCAGAGATACTAACAGATTGTTCATGTTAATTTTTATCTTGATTTACTGAGAAACTCAAAATAGCAAGAAATGTATTTATGGTTTAAAAATGATTTTCAATAATAATGAATTTTGTGATGCATTAAAATAATTAAAATGCTTATTTTGTGTGATGAACATATTTGTGGATGTTCTAATCATATTTAATTGTAATTGTAATTAATTTATTAGCCAAGTAGGTAACCATACAAGGAATTTGATTTGCCAACAGTCATATAAAAAAATGCAACAAGATACATAACTACATAAAAATTAAACATATACGGCGTGTGAGAATCCCCAGGGCACACAGCATAAGTGGAGACCCACAGCCATCAGTTCAATGTCCGGGCCACACACATGCTCCTTCTGCGTGATGTGACCAGACTTGTACCGACCGCTGTCACTCTCTCTGCAGTCCCTGTCTGCCCGAACAGTCAGAAAGCCGTCCACACTCACAAAGACCCACACCATCCTGGCCACACACTCATCTCCCTGCTACCTTCAGGTAGAAGGTACAGGAGCCTGAAGACTGCAACAACCAGGTTCAGGAATAGCTACTTCCCCACAGCCATCAGGCTATTAAACCTGGCTCGGACAAAACTCTGATTATTAATAACCCATTTTCTGTTATTTGCTCTTTATCAGTTTATTTATTCATGTGTGTATATATTTATATTATGGTATATGGACACACTTATCTGTTTTGTAGTAAATGCCTACTGTGTTCTGTGTGCTGAAGCAAAGCAAGAATTTCATTGTCCTATACAGGGACACATGACAATAAATTCACTTGAACTTGAACTTAAACTAGACTCCGAGATATCCTCATGGAGCCATGTTCCCGTGAAACACCGAGAGCACTGCACGCACGGCACTCCCTCCGAGTCCTCACCAGTGCAGGTAGTACGTCCATCTTGTTTTTCGGTGACCTCACATTCCCCACTGTGATGGAAGACAAATAACATGTACCTTCTTCCCTCCTTTACTCCCGGGGTCGGGCAATCAAAACTTCCGCAGTCGGGGCGATCGATCCTCCTGCATCGGGGGCAATTGAAACTAATCAAAGTTAAGAAATTATACCAAAGTGGAATTGATCTCCTTAATAATAATTGTAACAACATATTTGTGGGAGTAAAGTTCAAAACAAGAATCTCTACAACTTTACTCTGCCAGTGAGTTATCTTAATAATTTAATTCCTGCAAAATGTCTTCAGGTTAGTATTTTACCACTTTATTCAAGATAAGCTAGACATTTTTTCGACTTTTTTTGTTGTTGGCCAATACCTGTAGATGATAGGTTGGCAATTGCATCAGAAATAGAACCGCTAAATCAATTTTAAGATAAATCTAATGGAAAGAAAATGGACAAATTAAAAAGTCAAGAGACATTGGAATAATACACTGACATTATTGACCGCTGATGGACTGCTCATCCTTTTTCATCATTTATAATCACTATGAATTGTGCAGTACCTGTCGTAGTGCCAATACTCAGACAGCATTATGTGAATGCAAAAGGAAGAGAATAATATGGTTTCATAATGGATCAATAATGTACCTTAGACCAGGAATTTGATTACTAATGCCTACCACATCTCAAAGTACGTGCAATGCTTTATAAGTAAATATGACTTTAATTTGATGGCAAAAAAGCTACCTTTGTGGAATTTGGTAACATGGTTTTTCATGTGCACTTCATCAACAGAAGAGAGAGGTAATATTTATGAATTTGACATTTTTACAGCTAAATGCACAAAATGCGATATATAAATTAAGACTTCAGCATGTTCATTACTAATACCACACTAGCTTTGTGATCCACATCATGTTGATGCAACCCAACTCTGTCTTTCTATCTCACTCACCGTCTCAAATGGTGTTCTCACACTTTCAAATTATCTGTCTGATACCAATTTCAGATACGAACCAACATTTCCTTCACTATAATTCTGGCTGGATGAAACCTATCCCCTCCAGTTTTCCTAAATCTGAGGAGGCTTGGTACACAGCTGACACTAAGCATGGAAAATCTACCATCCTTGATTATACATTATAATGTTCCTAAATTATACATTGAAGAATGAGCATTTTAAATACCCTATTGCCCAACTCAGTTGGGTGTTATAGTTGCCAATTTGTAAATCCAGAAGAAGTAAAACTGGAAGTGGGCCTGTCCCACTTACGTGTCCTTGGCACGCAAATTACGCGACCTTGTCGTCGTGTTGAGGCGCACGGGCATCGTGTGGCCGCGCAGGGCCGATCCAACTGAGAAGCGCGGAGGGGTATGTAGTTGTGCGCGATATCGCGCGGCGCTCCGAAATTTTGTAGCGAACGAAATCTTCGCGCACCAACGGCCTGTCACGGAACTGACGACCAAAGTGGGACAGGCTCAAGACCCTGGCGCGACGCAACGTCTCACCTCCAACAGCAGCAGAAGCAGGCAAACGATCGCCGAACTCGGCCTGGGGCTCACGGCTGTTGCGGTCCGGATCCACCCCCACTTCTACTCCCAGAGCGGGGCCAAGAAAATGAAGATAGACACAAAATGCAGGAGTAACTCAGTGGGACTGGCAGCATCTCTGGAAAGAAGGAATGGGTGATGTTTCGGGTCAAGACCCTTCTTTCAGACTGAAGAAGAATCTCGACCCGAAACATCACCCATTGCTTCTCTCCAGAGATGCTGCCGGTCCCGCTGAGTTACTCCAGCTTTGTGTCCATCTTCAAATTATGTCACGCTCTCCAGGCGGCTCTGCGGGCGCATGAAATCGCATGCGACCTTCGCGGGACCGTCGCGCCTCAAGGCGACCACGAGGTCGCATAATTAGCATGCCAAGGACACGTAAGTGGGACAGGGGCTTAAGTAATTTAAAAATATTTCTGAACCATGATTAGACCTGAAGTCTCAATATCCATCCCTTGCCAATATGTGAAATAATCTTTAGTTTACTTTAGATAGGCACAAAAAGCTGGTGTAATGCAGCCAGTCAGACAGCATCTCTTGAGAAAATGAATAGGTGACGTTTCGGGTTGAGACCCTTCGAAGGGTTACTCCAGCTTTTGGTGTCTATCTTTGGTTTAAACCAGCATCTGCATTTAGTTTACTTTAGTTTAGTTTAGTTTAGTTTATTGTCATGTGTACAGTGAAGAACTTTTTGTTGCGAGCTATCCAGTCAATGGAAGGTCTGTACATAAGTGACTGTCGGCAGTGAAGAAGGCGAATGGTATGTCAGCATTCATAGCAAAAGGATTTGAGTATAGGAGCAGGGAGGTTCTACTGCAGTTGTACAGGGTCTTGGTGAGACCACACCCGGAGTATTGCGTACAGTTCTGGTCTCCTAATCTGAGGAAAGACATTCTTGCCATAGAGGGAGTACACAGAAGGTTCACCAGACTGATTCCTGGGATGTCAGGACTTTCATATGAAGAAAGACTGGATAGACTCGGCTTGTACTCGCTAGAATTTAGAAGATTGACGGGGGATCTTATAGAAACTTACAAAATTCTTAAGGGGTTGGACAGGCTAGATGCAGGAAGATTGTTCCCGATGTTGGGGAAGTCCAGAACAAAGGGTCACAGTTTAAGGATAAGGGGGAAGTCTTTTAGGACCGAGAGGAGAAAAACATTTTTCACACAGAGATTGTGGAATTCTCTGCCACAGGTATTTGAGGCCAGTTCATTGGCTATATTTAAGATGGAGTTAGATGTGGCCCTTGTGGCTAAAGGGATCAGGGGGTATGGAGAGAAGGCAGGTACGGGATACTGAGTTGGATGATCAGCCATGATCATATTGAATGGCGGTGCAGGCTCGAAGGGCCGAATGGCCTACTCCTGCACCTATTTTCTATGTTTCTATGTCTATAATTACAACCGAGTCATCCACAGTGTAAAGATACAGGATAAATCTACATTTGAAGTGAATAACTCTGAAGATAAAAAAATGTCCAATATATATCAAATAGTTTGATCATATTTCAGTCAGATACCAGTTTTGGGGAAAATTGCCTAAACACAGAAACAGTATTCTTTGTGTATTATTGCTGAATTTAGTATTACATTCTCAAAAGCACCAGCAAGATAGGATCTGAAAAGTTGGTGCCATTGCCCTATGCACTGGAATGTCAAATAGCCTGTAACCACATTGAATCCAACTAATGGTAGTGTTTGATTAACTGGAAAATGATGATTAAGCAGTTTTATATTTTATTTCAATGTGTTTGCTTGCTTCACTGAATTTATGCTTTTAATTCGTCACTATTGGGATGTGGCCTGGTGATCATGTGACAGGAGCTAACTAATCATAGAAGATTTCCCAGGAGTCACTAATGAACTTACATAAAAGACTATATTGAGTGACCCAGCCTGTTCAGTGCCTTTGAAAATAAAGATGGAACAAGTTATTCTGAAACCAGTATTATTCTTTGTCACATAAAGGAACAAATGGGACATAGAACTTTTAAAAATCATTATTTTAAATGGCTTTGATATTCTACAAGCAGGATTTTTATCACAGAATTTGTAAAATCTAATTAATGACATAAAAGTGCGTGGAACTAATTGTCCATTTGCTATATTCCTTCCTGTAGGAAGATCATGATGAACATTTCTTATACATATGAAATTATTTTTTCAGATTTTTGAAGTATGGAATTATCATATTTAGAAACGAGAATTTCTGATTTGAAGTGGATTCCCAACTCTTTGGGACAAATTCGAGGAACACTGGGATAAGTCTTTTTCTTTAGGGAAATAAGGAAGGCATTTTGATATTTTTCAATAGATGTATTTGCTTCCTTAGCTTAAGCTGACAACTTCACAAAATTGAGTTTATCGTCATGTGAAAAGCTATTTTGTTGTGTGCTATCCAGTCAGCAGAGAGACTATACCAGATTACAATCAACCCACCCACAATGTACAGGTACAGGATAAAGAGAATAAAGTTTGGGGCAAGATTAAGTCCAGTTAATCCAATTAAAGATAGTCCGAGGGTCTCCAATGAGGTAGATGGTAGCTCAGAAATACACTGTAGTTGGTGATAGGATGGTTCAGTTGCCTGATAACAGCTGGGAAGACACTCTCTGAATCTGGAGGTATGTGTTTTCACATTTCTGTACCTCGAATACTATTATTCAGTTATTTTGTATTAGTTTTCTCAGTTCCAGGAAGTGAGAAAAAAATGATTTACCAGGGCGTAATGTATATTATTTCCTGCTGTTTGCCACACTTACAGTTCCTCAAGCAACCAAAGGGTATAATTTGGCAAGAAGTATTTGATGAGACTTTTGTTTCATTGGGTAACTTTCATTCAAACAGGTAAACTGACCTTCACCAACAAGGTTGTATAATATGCCCTTGCCAATCAATTTTAGAAATATTTACAGCATTCATATGAGTCCTCAGCTCTCTACATAGAGAGTTTACACTGTAAATGGATCGATTGTAATCATGTATTGTCTTTCTGCTGACTGGTTAGCACGCAACAAAAGCTTTTCACTGTACCTCGCTACACGTTACACATTACTGTTTTCATCGGTACACGTGACAATAAACTAAACTGAACTGAACTGAGAGGTGTTTATTAAACAATTGCGTTTCTGTAGGATGTTACTGAAAAATAAATTTGTAAATCTATCTATCTATCGGTGGGATTTTTCTTATTATCAATGTTTAACCTTAGATTGTCTTTGCTTTACCTAAGGTCTCTTTAATTGTATTCCAAGTTGGCTGGATTGTCTTCAGTTGTCCACCTCTGACCTTTCTGCAATGCATAATTATACATCCAATCGCTATTCTCTAGGTCCATTCCAAATAACAATCTGCAATGAACATTTTCAAAAAAGTGAGGTTTTTATTTATAACCATTGACTTTTCCATCCATTATCCAGCAAACACAACACCTATATGTACATCGTTGCAATTTAGATGCACGCAGACATGAATAGTCACGGTCTTACCATTTAAAACCCATTGCCCGCTTGGAAATGTTACTTCATCCAATTATAATGATACATCAAATATGCTATACAAGGAGCAGGATATCTGTAAGAACTTCTGTCCCCTGGCCCCTTCTCCATCAATATGCAATTATGAACTGAATTGACCCTTGACATATTTAATGGCATGATGCACCGAATTACATCTGATATCCTGATGCTGTCTCCTGCAAGAGAGTTGTAAGTGTAATTGGACAAGGAGGATGAGTTGGGAGGAATACTGATTCAAATCCAGAAAATAATTTCATTGACAATAATGGGTTCACCATCTTTAGAGTTTATCTTATATGATCTCTAACATTCTTATGACTGCAATAATTAACTGGAATCTTGTGGAACCTCTTCTTAAGTACATAAGGTTTCAGGTGGCTTAATATCCATGTAAAAGGTGCAATGCTGACAATTTTACAGCAATACTATCACTCTCCCAACTACAATCTTACTCCTACAAATTACAATGAACATATCATCATGAGATTAAAATATATCTGGTTGCTATGTTTAGTGAATTCATAAATACATTTTTGTAAATAATTTAACATTCAATATTTTTATCAATATATATAAATATAATGTTATGTCCTGCACAGATAATGCAAAAATATCACATAACCTTGTGATTTGAAAAAGCATGGACTGCTGCATGTTAATAACTGTTATCATTAGTATACACAGTACATTATCATCAGTATGTTTACTACAGAATTTCAATTTCAGCTTATTCTGGACTGCAAACCAGAATGCAAAAATTGTGGCATTGTCACATTGATCAATAATATTCAATTTTAATCTCTTGCTTAGCTCAAACTAAATGAGAATTTCAATTATTTTCAACTACTTTCTCACTTAAGAATTTGCACTCAGACATGTTCTCAATGTCTGATACCCAGATATTAGATAAAAATGCCACAAGCATTTTTTGCAATGAATGGAAACCTTTCTTAACGCTGCCTGGGATGATGTGAAGAATATTCACCACATTGCTTTCAAGAAAGCAAAGGTAAGTAAGCAAAAGTTCATGCAGAGTTGATAATTATCCAGATTTTTTTTGTTCCCAGGTTACCTTTATAAGAAGTTACCTTGTGGTTGTTAATTATCAAAGTGCTGTAAACACACCACCCTGTAGATGCATGAAACCGACTCATTTCCTCCAAAGTCATGTAAAATAGTAAGATTAAACGAGAGCTTACCAGTTTGAAATTTGATCTGTATTTTATGAGGAGTTACGATGAGGGATTACGTGAAGAGCCCGCTCAGCACGCATGCGCGGCATACTTCAAAGCAGCGGTGTGGAATCACAGATAGACACAGTTATTGAAGTAAATGTAGTAAAGACAAGGAGACATCAGTTTATCAGTTTGACCCATATTATTGAGGGTGGGAGCGGAGGGCACGTAATCCCTCATCGTAACTCCTCATAAAATACAGATCAAACTTCAAACTGGTAAGTTCTCGTTTAATCTTACTATTTTACTTCGGAGTCACGTGAGTGACTACGTGAAGACTTCAAAGCTCTGTGATTTCAAACCGTGTAACAGGTATTACTTCATGCACTGCCGAAGTCCTTGAGGGAGGAAGTGTGTTATCGTAATCAACCAATGAATCTGTTTGTAGAAAAACACAATGGTATTTTTAAAAATAACAACAAAGAAATTAAATTGCTCCCCTGGGCTTAAATTAAATATTTGCAGTCTGTAAAATCTTTTCTGCAAATAAAACAGGTTTTGCCAACGGCTTATTATAAAATTTCTGAACGTTCTTTCCCCCGACCATCCTGCTGTAGCCAGGATGTGGTCTATAGGCACGTCCATTATTTTAGCCGTCGACGTGGATGCTGCCCTGGTGGAATGAGATTTGTACATGTTAGTGTTTATCCCAGCAGCTTTTAGCACCTGCTTGAGCCATCTCGCAATGGTTTGGCTCATCACCCGACCATAAGGTTTTTTATGACTGACCCACAAGGCTTTTCATCTCCCTCGAATATTTTTGGTTGTGTCTATGTAGGATAGTAGGTGGGTCATGGCACATAACCGTGGTTCTGGCGGGTAAGCCCGGAATTCCACGACTGGATTAGGTGTTCCTGGTCTGCTCTGTTTGATCAGTCCCTGGATAACGACAGAGACCTGGTCTGGAGCTGTGAGCATGCTGTCCAGTCGTAATAGGTGTAGTGACTGGACCCTCTGTGCAGATACAAGTGCCATCAACATGAGTGTTTTGAGCATAGAGTGTTCCAGGTTGAGGGATCTGGCTGGTGGCCATCCCCTGAGGTATGTCAGGACCACACTGACATCCCATATATGGGTGTACCTTGGTCTAGGGGGTTAGAGTGGTAAATACCCTTCATTAGTTTGACCACCAGCGGGTGGGACCCCATGGCCTGTTGTCCTGGAGCTGGTTTTAAATAGACAGACAGGGCACTTCTAGCTGTGTTGATGGCTTTGTAGCTGAGTCCTTCATCGTGGTGAAGGTTCGCCAGGAATTCCAGTACGTTGGTAACTGTAGCGGTTGAGTAGGTGGTCCCTGTATCCAAGCAGTACTTCTCCCATTTTTTGATGCTGGACAAGTGCTGTTTTTTAGTGGATGTTCGGAGGGATGCTGACATGGTGTCGGCGGTTTGTTCTGATAATCCCAGTCCCAGAAGTGGTTTGTGCAGAATCTGCAACCCAGGAGTTTGATTTTTTCATGGCACAGGTGGCTTGTGCCCGACACTGGGTGTTAATAACTCTGGGTCACTGGGGAATACCATCAGAGTTTCAACAACCATGTCATGGAGTATTGGGAACCAATGCTGCGTAGGCCAGTCGGGTACTATCAAAATACCTGAAGCAGAGTCCATTTGTATTGTGCATAGTCCCCAACTGATGAGGCAGAAGGGAGGAAATGCATAGAAGAAGAATTTCCCCAATCCAGCGCGAACGCATCTACCGCTGCTGCCTCAGGGTCTGGTTCCCAAGCGACATACATAGGTACCTGGTGATTTAGCCTTGATGCAAATAAATCGATATCTGGCATGCTATATTGCTTGATAGCTTTTGCAAATTTTTGGGGGTTTAACATCCATTCGATGTTGTCATTAAATTTACGTCACCTGGTGTCTGCCACTGTATTTAGCTTACCTGGCAGGTAAGTTGCTGATAGCCAAATATGTCTTTCGACACACCATTGCCAAATTGTGTTGACCAACTTGTCGCATGGCACCGATTTTATGCCGCCCATATGGTTAATGTAGGCCACCACCGTAGTATTATCTATTTGTAACCGTACATGCAAGTGATGCATATTTGTGCATATGCTTTTAAACCATAAAAGTCACCCAACATCTCTAGATAATTAATGCCCAGTGTAAGTGGTAACGATGATTCTGGGTTAGTCCATCTACTACTTGTGCTGGATATAGAGTTAGTTGCTCCCCAGCCTTGAGCACTGGCATCTGTTTGGATAACTAACGTAGGGTTAGTGATGATAATAGGGCTGAAACTATGCCAAATGTTTTTTGCCGACCACTGTAGTTCTGATATTGCTTCAGTGGGTAACTTTATGACACGACCATAATGACCTGTATGTCGTTTTGGTGCCTGTACCTTTGCTCTTTGTAAGTTTGGACAGTGCAAAGGTCCGAATCATTAAATTGTTGCATGATTGTGCCAATTCAACTGTTTTGTCTCTTGGCAATGTTACAGTCACGTAGACTGAATTAATTGTGAAGCCCAAGTAGTCCATGATTGTGGATGGCTTCAACTTAGATTTATCTGGATGTAAGACAATCCCAGGGTTTCGAATAACTGTTTGGTAGCTGATACAGCTAACATAGTCAATTCCATGGTCTTGCCTATTATTTAAGATATCATCAAGATATGCCATGACAATATGTTTTTGCCTTCTGAATATTGCCAGAGCTGGTTTTAGTATCTTGGTGAATAATCTTGGGCTGATGTGAACCCATTGGGTAACGCTTTAAACTGCCATAGCTGCCCCATCCAGGTAAATTTCAGGTATCTGCGATGATCCTTGTGAATGGTACTAAATAGTAAACATCTTTAAGGTCAATGCTTGCCATGAAGTATCCTTTGGAAATTAGTTGTTTGGCAGTAACAACCGTTTCCATTTTGAAATGTATATACTTAACAAACATATTTAGTGAAGTTAAGTCAATGATGATGCGACATCCACCATCTTTTTTGGGTTTAGTGACGAATATTTGATACGAATTCCAAGGGTTCATGTTTTCCCATGATACCCTTTGTAATTAGTCTCACCAGTTCAGCTTGTCCCTCTCGTTTCTTTAATGGAGAGGGAAAATACCCTCTGGGGTGAATGTTGAACTGGTGGCAATTTTTCTAGTATGAATTGTATTTTGTATCCACTAATGCCATTGAGTATATACTGATCACTCGTGATAGACTCCCGTGCTTCTTAAAACAGGTGTAATCTCCCCCCTGTTAGTATTAAGCCCCTATTTTCTATATGCTGGTAGGAACCAGACCCACCTACCTCCATGGTTATGGGTATTGTTCTGTTTCCTGCCGGTCCAACGAGTCTTGCACGTCGTCTGACGTGGCGGTGATGTTGGGGGGTGGCGCATTTTCCATGGGGTCTGCTCTGGGCCCTGGTCTAAAGAAGACTTCCGGGGATAGAATGCGGACCCCGAGCTTTACACCAGTCCCATATGGTAGACGTCGACTGATGGACGCGATGGGGTGCTGCTGCTTAGGAATTATTGTTTTTTAAAGCCTCTTCCATATCCTTCATATGCTTTGTGAGGTTTTTGCGAAAGAGCAGTGGGTCTGGCTCAGTGGCTGGGGTATGCACAACCCCGCAAATTTAGGATTTTATGGCAGGTTTTATGATTTGTTTACGAAGGTTGTGGTCATCTCCGTATTTGTCCACGGAACGAGCAAACGATGTGATGGCTGACGTCAGGAGCCTGAGGATCCGCTGCAGTTTTCTAAAGCCTTATTGACCACCTCTCCTGTAGGGGCCTGTTGGAGAGGTGGTTAATGCTGGCCGCTGGTTTGGCCTTTAACGGCCTCCTGCACGTGGGGTTGCCACGTAGCGGTCCACCACACCTAGCAGCTCTTCCTGTTCCTGCACCCCTTGCATACTCCCGAGATCTTCAGCCATCGTCCCCTCTTCTTGACCAGCCCAGTCCTGGTCACCAAAGCTACCCTCGGGTAAGGAGGAAGCAATGGGCAGTGCACAAGGCACTGTGGAGGGAGTGCCTGAACTCCCCCTGCGAGAGCGCCCCTCACGAAGCGCATCTCGCTGGAGCTCCTGCTCCAGGAGCCGCTCCAAGCGGCTCAGGCGGCTGTCTCTCCCCCGGGCGGGTGGAGAGATGTCCCCGTCCGACAAGTCGGAAGCCACCGGCCGGACTCCACTTCTGTGGCTTTACTTCCAGCCCGCTGCTCAGGTGCTAGCGGGCTGGGCTCGGCACGGTGTCGGGGGATAGCGGAGCGCCGGGTAAGCGGTCCTACCGCCTTGTTGCTACCCCCCCCCGAATGGAACGCTCCTCCGTGGAGTCGAGCGGGGGACAGGTTTGTCCAAGAGCCTTTCTTCTCTGCCTGAAAGCAGAAGGCTCCCTGTGAAAGAAAACCCGACCTCAGAGCTTACCTGACGGTCCGTTCTTTCACGTGTAGCGGGAGCGCCTGACTCCCGATGCGCCGCTGTTGCACTGCTGAACATAATGCCGCGCATGCGTGCTGAGCGGGCTCTTCACGTAGTCACTCACGTGACTCCGAAGTAAAATTAATCAAACTTCACTCCTATATTCTGGAGTATATGCGGTTTGGTGAAAGCTCAGCATTATACTTTTTTCACAAAGATTACGCTCAAAGGAGTTTTTTTTTAAGTAAAGGTTAAATTCTTTATGTAAGAAAATTGTCACAAATGGGAGCAACAAAATATATAACAGGTGCGATTTAATAGTTGAGAAAGAAACTGAGGAACAGTGAAGAGGGGTGTAGGAAGGAACCGCAGATGCTGGTTTAAACCGAAGATAGACAAAGTGCTGGAGTAACTCAGCAGGACAGGCAGCATTTCTGGAGAGAGGAATGGGTGAGGGGTGAATAATGAGATAAGGAAGTGTAAGGTGTGTGAACAAGACATCAAAGGGGATGAGGCTCAAAGAAAATATAGAATTGATAATTGTTAGCTAGGAGAAGGTAACAACAAAGCAAACAGAGATAAAATGTAAACAGGGACAGTCAGACTACTGGGAAGGGGGAGGGATGGAGAGAGATGGAGAGCAAAGGTTACTTGAAGGTACACTAAAATGCTGGAGAAACTCAGTGGGTGCAGCAGCACTTATGGAGCGAAGGAGATAGGCAACGTTTCGGGCCAAAACCCTGCCTATTGATTAGTCTGAAGAAGGGTTTTGGCCCGAAACGTTACCTATCTCCTTCGCTCCATAGATGCTGCTGCACCCGCTGAGTTTCTCTAACATTTTTGTGAACCTTCGATTTTCCAGCATCTGCAGTTCCTTCGTAAAGGTTACTTGAAGTTAGATAGGTCAATATTAATACTGCTGGGGTGTAAGCTACCCAAGCGAAATATAGGAACATAGAAACATTGAAAATATGTGCAGGAGTAGGCCATTCGGCCCTTCGAGCCTGCATCGCCATTCAATATGATCATGGCTGATTATCGAAGTCAGTATCCTGTACCTGCCTTCTCTCCATACCCCCTGATCCCTTTAGCCACAAGGGCCACATCTAACTCCCTCTTAAATATAGCCAATGAAATGGCCTCAACTACCTTCTGTGGCAGAGAATTCCACAGATTCACCACTCTCTGTGTGATATGCTGTTCCTCCAATTTGCGCTGGGCCTCACTCTGACAATGGAGGAGGCCCAGGACAGAAAGGTCAGTGTGGGAATGGGAGTGGGAGTTAAAGTGTTTAGCAACTGGGAGATCAGATAGGTTTAGGGCGGAGGTATTCAGCGAAACAATCGCCGAGTCTGCGCTTAGTCTCACTCAAGGAAAAGTGAGTGAAAAAAATAAAGAAAGAAAAATATAAAAGTCAAAACATAAACCATCTGTAAGAACAATTACTACATGTGGGAATGGCATTTCACATTTAGATCATTCTTTACTTCACTGGAAGAACCTAATCGCTTTGACAAGAGGCACAAAATGTATGCAGATTCCTAATTCAAGAGTATCTCCCTTACTCTGATTTACACAGCAATGCTGGGTGCTGTTAAACTATTCTTTTTTTTTGCAACAGATTCTAGCTCATTGGTTGAATAATGAGGTAATGAAGCACATCGTCGCACCCCAGCTTGTATGTATTTGATTCAGCATGAAACATTTATATATAACCTATACTCATTTGTCAATCTCTTTGCAAATGTCACGGGGAGTTTATAAGATTTGCACTGAATCTGCTCGGATTGTGGTGCAGTTGTAAGTTAAACAAATGATTCTGCTTGGAACATTTAAAAAAAGAGAGGCAGGAGGCGTGGGAAAAGCCTTGCATTTGTCTGTCACAGAGTTTGTACTTCACCAAGTTCTGCATGAAGGTTTAAACAACATGTTTTTCCCCTCCTCTTCACCCTGCATTTCAAAACTCAAAAGGCTGATGGAACAATATAACTAGTGCAAAATGGCATCTGGTGTTGATATTCCATATAGGATATGCCTTACAATAAAAAATTTGTTACTCATGCAGAATTTTATTGAAATTTTCATTATTAAAAGCACTTCATTTTTATCTGTGATTTAAAACTAGTCTAATGTTAAACAAAGAGAAATAAAACAATTGCTCTTTTGCATCCGTTATACAAATGTGTCCATGCATACTATTTGTTTTACATCATTAGCTCGCATAATTAGATTGCAGATTATTTGTTTGAATTTTTGTTATAGTTCTTAAGGAAGATTTCCAGATTTCTTGACTTGCAATAGGTACTGAGGTGATAGATTATGTTGGTTAATGTCTGTAGGATGGCCATACCAAAAGGAAGTGGAGAGAGCTGTTAATCTTTATTACTAAAAGCAAGGCCCTGTTCCCAACTGATGTCATCGTGGTTTTTCCACAGGAAGGTTCACTTTTATTGTTGAGTCTCCCATTGGTGCAAGAATACTCAGATACGGGATGAAATACAGAACATCCATTTCTACCACTAAAACTACATTGACCAGTCAGAAATCGTAACTCGAAACTACTTAATCAGAGCTTTTTGTTCTGATTTCGTAACACAGAATAACTTCAAAAAGATCCGACTCATTTTGGTTGTACCTCGCAGATGAGCGTTTGGGTCAGAGTTTCGTTGAATATTATTTTAAGTGTGTAGGCATCAACTTTTGATATTTCGTACATTGTTACAACTTTCTCTACAGAAAATGTTCCTTATGCCCCTGTCCCACTTAGGAAACCTGAACGGAAACCTCTGGAGACTTTGCGCCCCACCCAAGGTTTCCATGCGGTTCCCGGAGGTTGCAGGTAGTGGAAGCAGGTAGGGAGACTGACAAAAACCTCCCGGAACCTCTGGGAACCGCACAGAAACCTTGGGTGGGGCGCAAAGTCTCCAGAGGTTTCCGTTCAGGTTTCTTAAGTGGGACAGGGGTATTACTGTCACGTCTTTCACAGATAGAAACATAGAAAATAGGTGCAGGAGTAGGCAATTCGGCCCTTCGAGCCTGCACCACCATTCAATATGATCTCATCCAACTCAGTATCCCGTACCTGCCTTCTCTCCATACCCCCTGATCCCTTTAGCCACAAGGGCCACATCTAACTCCCTCTTAAATATAGCCAATGAACTTGCCTCAACTACCTTCCGTGGCAGAGACTCACCACTCCAAATGTTCCAAATAGTCTTGTCATGTTACAAAAGTTACAAATTTGAAAATGAAGTGGCATTTCTTAATTTAAGAAAACAAAACTTCCCAGGAAGGACTAAATGTATGGAAAGATTTTAGAGTTGTTTACTTTTCTACAGTAGCTCATAAAAAAATAATATAATAGACAGAGTAAGCTGTATAATGTTCCGGTCATATTTCTTTTATTGGTACTTTGCAAACATGGTTAAAAAGATAACCTGTTTGTCGTAGATGCTGGTGTAAGAAAGCATTATCATGCATCGCCACACAACGAGGATTGTTAGAAATATTCATTGTGGGCAACGTTAGCAGGTATTTATTTTTGTTTGCTTGCAGATCATTCTACAAAAGCACTCATGCTCTCTTGCATTGAAATTATAGGCACATTACTCCCTAGATATTACCCAGAAACACTTGGAGGCTCTTAATGATTAATGCCATCACCGTCCAGCCACAAACCTTTCTGCTGCAGATAATGCCAGGCAGCAAGCACGCTTGACACTTTTAATGTATAATTAAGTAGAAAAAGTCAGCACGCAGTATGCAAATTTTTCAAAATGATAAATGATGCCATAGAGCAGTAGGGATTGATTTGGTGTAAATGAAACTAATTAAGGAAATGTCAAACATAATTAATAAAACAGGTTTAAGCTGCAAAACATTGTCAATTGAATGAATGAGGAGGCATTGGCTCCCATTGTTTCTGCTTTATTTAGGGCTTGTGTTTAGCGTGTTTCTTGCTCCAAAATGCACTTTCTCCACCTCACACCCTCGACTACTAATTCCCAGAGAGGGGGAAAATAAATTTGCTTGTCTCTCCATTGACTGCAGAAATTAATTGCTGAAATCGTGTCCCATCCAAGTGTTACATTCACTCACAGGACATTAACATAACTAATTTGAAAGAACCCAAATGACTGAATAATAGAACGCTGTCATTGTGCGTGACAGTCTTTGGTCATAGAAAATTAGTCTTATTTTCCAACAGAAGATATTTCTCCGGCCTTTTTACATATATTTTTCCTCTTTGCCATTCATTATTGATCAGCACAAAGGTTTTAAAAACTACAAACGAACGCTTGACCTATAATTACAGGGAGGAAATTAGGGGAAGTTTAAAAGTCAGATTTTAGTCAAGGTAATGATGCCGGAGAACTCTCACTCTCTGGGGAGCTGAAGAATAATGGAATCTCCTATTTTTACGGGCGACCTATGCAGTGGCACTGCTGCAAATCTACTTTACCCCACAGATCACATTGTTAACCCGAAGAATGCCTGCAACATTCTAGTTTGACATTCGGGGAAGTTGCCCTATTAATGTTGATGCCAGGCATCCTACTTTGACAATGAATGGGAGTAAAATGGCACTTTCCTTCACAGCCCAGCGGTAGAAATCAATGTCAAACCTAGCAATAATTCTGGACTGAAGGAGCAAACTTCCATTTAGTTTCAAAGAGAATCTATATATTTAAGAATAAAACATATTATTTTTTGTTTTATAGAGATAGGGATATATGGTAATAGTTCAGTCTCATCAGGTCTCTTACAAAACATATTATACCTAACAATTAGGCGGGTTTGATTAGCTACAGAGGATTTAATAGCTTGCATATGTTATTTGGAATCTGATTGTAAGAGACCTGATGACACTGAACTATTAACATATCCCTATCTCTATAAAACAATACAAAAAATACACACTTCCTTTTGACACTTGTATTTGATTTGTTGATTTTTGGTTTTCCTGATGAAATGCATATATGAATGGTAAATTCTCATGTATGCTCTAATTTTTACTCTATTTTCACTTGGGATTCATTATTACTTTCCTTCCACAGTCTGGTCAAGTTAAGGACTTTGTCCTTCAAGGAGAAATGCTCCTTGACAAAAAGTGAGTAAGAATCAGAAAAGGCCATTTAATTTGAAAGATAGACACAAAGTGCTGGAGTAACTCAGTTCAGTTTAGTTTATTGTCACATGTATCAAGGTTCAGTGAAAAGCTTTTTATGCATGCTAACCACTCAGCGGGTCAGGCAGCGTCTCTGGAGAAAAGGAATAGGTGATGTTTCAGGTCGAGAACCATCTTCAGACCATTTTCAGAGTCTGAAGAAGGGTCTCCACCCGAAATATCACCTACTCTTTTTCTCCACAGATTCTACCAATATTGATGGATTAGTTGACTTCCATGCCAATGACAAACATTCATTGGGGTGAGGTGGGGGGGAGGGGGGTGAACAGAGTTTGGGGGTGCTGATGGAGTGAGATGGGAGTGACAACTTTGACACCTACTGAGTGTTAGGCATCTTAAATTCAAGTGGAAGAAGTCCTCCATAGGGTACAGTGGTGCATTCACTTTATTTTAAAATGTATTCATGACTCTTGCTCACATTTAAAGGTTGGTGCTATTCTGGTCTACTTTGAAGAAAGGGCACTGTTCATATTTTTTCTTTAATTATGTTTTTTCTGGCAAACCGGGTGCTGCATTCCATCCTGCATGTGTGTGTGTTCAATCTACTCAGTGTGCTAAAATCCTCGAGATATAACACCCACAAATGGACAGCTGGATATATTGAAATCTCCAAAGATGGGACTATCTGGTGACCACCTAATTCCATTCCCTGCAGTAATCATTGTCAGGAACAGATGAAGGCTCTTTCCCTTCAGGATACTGTAGAATCCCAAAGACTAGATTGGCAGTGGCATAGCCGTAGCCCAACCTTTGACTCCTGGTGGAGTTACAACAGGCAATTGGAAGGTCGTGATCATTTCACTCAAAATTTGTTGCAAATATGGGGCAGTATCAAATGCCCCATATTCCTTTTCTCCAGAGACGCTGCCTGACCCGCTGAGTGGTTAGCATGCATAAAAGGCTTTTCACTGAACCTTGATACACGTGACAATTATTATCAAATGAAATAATATATTTGCACAATTAACAGGAAATAAGAAACATTCTAAAAGAAGATGTACTGGGAAGATCGAAAAAAAATCTTCCATGTAGTCCCTTGAATGGATTTCTCTGAAAGCCCAATGTACATCACCACCTAGATAATTTTATAGTTATGCATCATGGAAACAGGCCCTGTGGGCCAACTCATCCCTGTCAACCAAGATACCCCATTTACGCTAGTCCCATTTGTCAGGGTTTGGCCAATATCTCTCTTGTCATTTCTATCTATGTACCTCTCCAAATGTACCTCTCCACATACTACCTATGTATGAACCAGTTGCCCCTCAGATTCCTATTTAATCTTTCCCCTCTCATCTTAACCCTATGCTCTTTAGTTCTTCATTCCCTTACCCTGCCAGAAACTGTAGAGACCTCTATAAAATCTCCCTGTGGCCTCCTGTCCACATCAAGGTAGTTTTGGAGTTTGTGACTGCATCCTTAGTTTATGAGATGTCTGTTCACTTGGGAAGGGAACAGTACAAAATAAGTAGTTCCTGGTGCAGGTGGTATACACTTTCAAGCTTTTGTACCTTTTGCCTGAGGAGAAAAGAGAGGTTGTGAGTGGCCCTTGATTATTGGCTGATTCCTGAGGCATCGTGGACAGAGTCATTGGTGGGGGAGACTGGTTAGCGTGGTGGACTGCACTACATCCATTACTCTCTGGAATTTAGTTTAGTGTTGAGATACATGACGGAAACCCACCAGGCTCACACTGACCATTGAACACCCATTCACATTAGCTCAATGCCATCCCGCCTTCCCACTCTTTTCATATTAGGGGGAATTTACAGAAACCAATTAACCTTCAAACTCGCACGTCTTTGGGACATGGGATGAAACCAGAGCACCCAGAGAAAACCCACACGGCCACAGGGAGAATGTCCAATCTCTACACAGACAGCACTCGAGGTCAAGATGAACCACAGGTCTCTGGTACCACGAGGCAGCAGCTCAACCAGCTCCGCCACTGTGCCCCTTGTGTCTTGTGCTGAGCAGTTGCCGTCCAAGGTGTGACTGCATCCTGACAGGACTCCTTCTCGTCTGAAGAAGGGGTCCGACTTGAAAGGCCACCCATCATTTTTCTCCAGAGTTGCTGCCTGACTCGCTGAGTTACTCCAGCACTTTGTGTCTATCTAGGATTCCTCCACAGTGCATCTGTGGTGATTGGTAATTGGTAAGAGCTATTGGAGACATGCCGAATTTGCTTAATGTTCTGAGGGAATAGAAACATTGGTGATATTTATGTCTCAAGACCCAAAGCTCTCCACCATCTCCACTTCAGTAGTGTTGCTATTGATTACACCACCCCACTTCTTGAAGTCAATACCAACCTCCTTTGTTTTGCTGACGTTGAGGAAGATGTTTTAGTCTTGACACCAGGCGACTATCTCCTTTCTGTGCTCCATCACAACCTTGATTGAGGGGAGATCTTATAGAAACGTACAAAATTCTTAAGGGGTTGGACAGGCTAGATGCAGGAAGATTGTTCCCGATGTTGGGGAAGTCCAGAACAAGGGGTCACAGTTTAAGGATAAGGGGAAATCTTTTAGGACCGAGATGAGAAAAACATTTTTCACACAGAGAGTTGTGAATCTCTGGAATTCTCTGCCACAGAAGGTAGTTGAGGCCAGTTCATTGTCTATATTTAAGAGGGAGTTAGAGGTGGCCCTCGTGGCTAAAGGGATCAGGTGGTATGGAGAGAAGGCAGGTACAGGATACTGAGTTGGATGATCAGCCATGATCATATTGAATGGCAGTGCAGGCTTTAAGGGCCGAATGGCCTACTCCTGCACCTATTTTCTATGTTTCTATGTATATATGTATGTTGTTCGAGATCCAAGCCACAATGGTGGTGTCATCTGCAACTGTAAATGGTATTAGAGTAGGGAGACATAATATAAAATGGTGAGAAAAGAACAAGATATCGTCTCCTTCTTGCAATATGAATCAGCAAGAAGAATAACAATTACATTGCATCTTTAATGCATTAGCATTATAAAATCTTCCCACACATTTCAGATGCGCGTTGCCAAAAAAATATTGACAGGAGATATTAAGGCAGTGAAAGGAATACTTCTAAAACAGTGCAATCAAATATAAGTTCAGGAATCCTAATTATCTTAGTGCCTCAGATTATCCGCTGAATTATTCACAAAACTTGGAAATTATCATTTTTTTCTTGCAAAAGTCATGGTTTTGGATTGTAGATAAATGAACTATATATCAAAGACCTTGGAGATGACGATTTGCATGACTTCTTACAGTCACAAATACAATTAAAACAATCTATGTAAATGTTTTTACTAAAAAATCCCATACAGGCAGATAAACATTAGGGAAAATGCAATTAAATATTTT
Organism: Amblyraja radiata; assembly: GCF_010909765.2. NCBI lineage: Eukaryota > Metazoa > Chordata > Chondrichthyes > Rajiformes > Rajidae > Amblyraja > Amblyraja radiata. The sequence continues at coordinate 8,981,136 of NC_045958.1, forward strand.
ATCGTAAGGTTTGATGAATCAAGATGGCACAACAGGGTAATTGTATGTTGACATTATACATCATGCTGCAGCTTGCTGGTAAAACAATTGGCCCACTCCTAATTAAATGAAATAGATAAGGTTGGAGATACACAACAGGTCAGGCAACATCTATGGTGGGAGAAAGAAAGTTTGTTTCAGGTCAATGATTGAGTTTCTCTGACATTTTCTGCTTTTATTTCACGTTTCCAGAATATGTTTATTTTATTTGTTTTGGGATTATTTGTTTCATAATTGTTACATGTTTTTATTCATTCTTCGCTGTAATTGTATTTTCCATTATCTTAAAATATGATTTTAAATTTAATTTAGAAAAAAAACAGGCTTGTTTGAAAATATTATTGATTTTATCAATTGGATTGTCACATAATGTACTAACTTTTACTTCAATTCTTCAACCATTCAAAAACTATGGGTTGGACATTACTTAGGCAACAGTTAAACGAAGGCACATCTTGTAATCTCAGCAAGTGTGATGTGCAGAATTTAAAATGTAATGTAATTAGTATTTAACTAGCTAGGTAACAGATTATTTTGTTTATCTTCAGCTCTGAAGTATTTGTTTTTTTTTCTAAATAGGATTCCTTGAAGCAACATTAAATTAAAGTGCCATGTACAGAGGAAAATATTAGTGCATGTGTGCGCACAAAGCAGATGGATAAAATAAAATGCAGTTAACAACACACCTCTTGCTGTTTTATTGATTTCTGATTAGAAACTCCATAAACTTCAATAACCATAGTAAAAAAACTTGCATTTAATGATGCCTTTCATAAACTTGCAATGTCTCAAATGGCTTTCGGGGCAATGAAGTAATGTCAATGTGCATAATTAAATTGGCTCTCTTTATCCTAATGTTATAAATATTGCATTGAATTCTGAAAGCAAACAGATAGTTTAAAATATTTAGCTGGATAGTTGTAAACATTCGAACCAACGGGCTTATAGAGACTAAGAAACACAGACACACAAAATGGTGCACAAAGCAAATTTGAGGTATTTAAGTAATAATTAGTTTATGAGCAGTGGGCAGGTGCTATAGACCTGCACGGGAAGGTAGACGCTCCCGCCCCCACGAGTCTCAGGCAGATGGGGCTCGTCAGCCTGGGAAGGCAGTTCATCTAGGATAGGGAAAACTCTGATTTAAAACCTCCACTGCCTTGTGGCCATATCCAGTCATGGAAAAGGCTCCAGGAGTAAACCTCAAGAAAATCCGGAGTCGGAGCCCCTAAGGCAGTTTGTCGTTGTCTACAACCGCGCTCTGGCAGCTCCTGCGACGGCGCTGGTGCCAAACTGTAACGGCCCTGCTGTTCCTTTGGATCGATCAGCGACGTGGAGAGGGGGGGGCGTGCTGCATGGGCAACAGCCTGTCCTCCATATGACATCGCCCAGGCTTGCATCCGACCAGGATGCATCACCCATGGTCAGTCATGACCGAGAGGGGCCCACTAGTTTATGAAACAAATAAACAACATATCATCATCACTTATCATTTATATATATAGAAATAGTAAATGTTTCAATTATTTTATTTGTTCACAAATAGTTGATGTCACTGGCAGCGTGAGATTTAATGATCCATTCATTGTGACCCTAACAATGAATCTCATTTGGTTTGTGTCCAGTGCAATTGTGTTGCAACCAGGATTGTGCACAATGTACTAAGACCAGTCCAACCAGTATTCCACTAATGTGAAACTTAACACACCATTTAAAAAAATAATTTACACCCCAAACTATGAAGACAAACATTCCACATGCCTTTTCCATCCTATCTATATGTGTCAACATTTTCAATGAGGGTAATTTTCAGTTCCAAGGTTCCTCTGTTTATCAATATTCCTTTGCATCCTACAAATTACTGCATTTGGTCCAATATGATTTCCCAAAATGTATCACCTCACATTTGTAACAACTAAATTCCATCTGCCAATTCTCTGTCCAACTTTTCATCTGATCAATTGCTGTTGTAGTGTTTCTGGTTTTCCACACCACCACAGGTCCTGCTTATATTTTCTAAGTTTGTGTTATCAACTTTCAACATAACCTTCTTGCTTTTGTATTCAATGATCCCATATGTTTTATCAACTGCATTCAGAATTTGCTAAAAAGGACACAAGGTGCTGGAGAGATGCAGTATCTCTAGAGAACACGGCTAGATGACATTTCATGTCGAGACCCTTCTTCAGAATGTGCTAGCATTTTCAGATTAATATACACACTCTGACCTTTCTGTTCATACATACATACCTCAAAATGTGCCACTTAATCTCCCCTCATTTCTTCTTCTAAAAGGTATTCCATCATACTTTGTAGTAAATTTCAATAGACAATAGACAAAAGGTGCAGGAGTAGGCCATTCGGCCCTTCGAGCCAGCACCACCATTCAATGTGATCATGGCTGATCAGCCACAATCAGTACCCCGTTCCTGCCTTCTCTCCATATCCCCTGACTCCACTATCTTTAAGAGCTCTAACTTCCGTCATTTGCGGCCTATTTATGTCTTCTTGCATTATCTTCCCAATATTCACCATTTCTTCAAGTTTTGTGTCATCAGTAAATGTGTTGCCTTCCATCACAGCGAGGAGGAGATGCGCTGTGATGGATGTCTGTGTAAATTGTGTTGGGTCTTGGGTCTTTTTTTTCATGTGTGTATGACTGCAGAAACAACATTTCATTTGAGCCTCTATGAGGTTCAAGTGACAAATAAAGTGTATTGTGTATTGTGTATTGTGTATGTTCACGAAAATCAGCAAAAGCAGTGGTCGTCTGGGGAAAAGGAAATTTGAAAAGGAACAATCTGATGACTCTGTTTTCTGCCCATAATCTAATTTCTCATCTATATGTCTTATCTAAATATTACCTGTGAATACTATTTAATTTTTCTTAATTATACCCTCATTTGAAAAATAAAAGTAATGCATACATGAAAAAATGTAAGTTGCTGAAACAGCACATCTAGTGGTTACATAGCCATAATCATGAAGGTTGCATCCACTACTAATTATGATTCCTGATTATCTGGAGTGGTTGTACTCTGTCGGTTCCATGCAAAGAAACAGCAGCATGACTTTTAATGTACTCGATGAGGAGATTTAAATGTAATGTATCAAAGTTTGGTAATAATTCAAAAGTAGATGGGAAACTAAGTTATGTGGAGGCTGCTGCAAGGAGCCTATAGAGGGATGTGGAGTTTTCAATCTTTGGAATTTTCGATCCCACAGAGCTGCCAATGCTGAGTCAGCAAATATATTCAAGGCTGGGAGAGATGGATTTTTTTAACCAGCGGGGAATCAAGGGTTATGGGGATTTGACTGAAAAGTACAGTTCAGCAGAAGATCAACCCACCCATAATCTTATTGAATGGCAAAGCAGGCATGAGGGATTATGAGGCCTATGCCTGCTACTACTTTTTATATTCCCCTGCAAACAGATAGTGATAAACTTCTTTTGAGTTAATGATAGAATGGCCAGGCAAACTACGGATATGGGAAATTAATTGTATCTCTACCTCACTTCTCCTTACCTCTAACTAAAGCCGTTGCACACCGATAGGACTGAGTGTCATAACTTTTATCTTAATATTTACAGGATATTCTGGATTTTTTTCTGTCCAGCTGGGCGATGTTTTAAAGGGATTTGTAGTCAGACTATGAGCATAGTCTGTGATTTATGAAAAGTGTAATGTATATCGTCATCTTATTTCATAATTCATATGTCACCTTTTACAACAAGTAAAAGGCAGTCGTACGACAAAATCGATTGGTTTGTGAAATGAATTCTAAAGCTCAGATAACCTTTTAATCTAACTTTACAGCCATGGATTTGTGGGTTTAATTTACACTTTGTTATATCAGCTTTGTTTTCGGATTGGAACTTCCAGAATGCAAAGCTCTTGCCAGCTGTAACCATTCCTGACTGTATTTGCAATGCATCCAACACTCCACTTGCTACAAATAAAACTGACCTATTTTATTGCTTATAAATGATATTTCTATTGTTACTTCCATCATCTTACTTCATTCACCCTGTTGAAAGTGATTAATTATTACACACATACACAAATATATATTATATATATATATATATATATATTGATATATTAATGAGATTAAGTAGGACCCGTTGGGTCCCAGTCAATGGGAGGCCTGGTCCCCCAATGCAACCCATTCCCCAACGCAATATTCCACCACACACCCGATCCCCCAATGCAATATTGTGTGGGGTTGTTGTGGGGGAGGGGTTGTATGGGGGACTGTGGAGGGGGGGCTTTGGGGGAGGGGTGTGGTGGGTGTTGTGGGGGGGGTTTGTGGGGGGGTTGTGGGGGGGGATTGTGAGGGGAGGTTTGCGGGGGGTCGGTTGTGGGGGAGGGGGGCTGTGGGGCTGCGGGGGAGGGGGGCTGCGAAGGAGGAAGGGTTGTGGTGGGTTGTGGGGAGGGGTGTTGTGGGTGAGGGGGGGGGGGTGTGGGGGAGGGGGTTTTGTGGGGGATGGGGGTTGTGGAGAGGGGTTTTGTGGGGGTGTTGCGGTGGATGGGGGGTTGTGGGGGAGGGGGGGGTTATTGGGTGGGGGGTTGTGGGGAGGGGGGTTGTGAGGGAGGGGTGTTGTGGAAGGGGGGGATGTGGGGGCGGTGGGCTGTGGTGGTGGGGGGGTTGTGGAGGAGGGGGAGTTGTGGGGTAGAGAGGTGTGTGGGTGGGACATCTCCGACGGGGCTCGACTTGGTCTCCGACTCTGGGCTAGGTCGGGGCTGGGCTGCTGCTTGGGGCGGGGCTGCTGCTTGGGGCGGGGCTGCTGCTTGGGGCGGGGCTGCTGCTTGGGGCGGGGCTGCTGCTTGGGGCGGGGCTGCTGCTTGGGGCTGGGCTGCTTTGGGTCCCTCTGAAAGTTTGGTTGGAAACCTCCGCCGGCCACCCTCAGCTCCAGTAAAGGCAATGGCGCCGGAAGGGCCGGACCATCCCAGGGAGTGACAGGGTAAGAGACTAATCCACGTGGCACTGACTGGCAGTAGAAGATATCGATCTGCGCACGCGTAGTTTTTAAGATTTTTAAACCTCACTGACTTTTACGACATTCAACCGATCGGAACAAAACTTGGTGCACTTGCAGCGCAGGAGAACGGTGAGTGAATGGCGAAAAATCGTAGTGCTATTGTGAACCATTTTTGCACAAATAGAAAGACCGCCAAACCGGAAGATAACAAGATCATATTTTTAGTTGTATATATATATATGCACGTATATACAGTACATACATAAATACATGCATTTACACACACACACACACACACACACACACACACACACACACACACACACACACACACACACACACACACACACACACACACACACACACACACACACACATATATATATATACTAGACCAAGTGCAGACCCGTTGGGTCTGCTCCCCCAATGCAGCCATTCCCTACCCATAGCCCCCACGGGAGACGTGGTCCTCCAACTCAAGCGGCTCAGGAATCAGCAGTGCGGCTGTTTTTAAATGTCGTCTTTGAGGCACGATGCGGGCGCCAGCAGCCGTTTTGCTCGCTGGCCAGCGGGAGGCGACAAAATGAGTGAGTGGGGGGGGGGGGGAGAAGGATTTTATTTTAAAAATGTGTACATAAACACGACGAAATTTAATGAGGAATGGATACTTGGAATGAAAAGTGAAATCTCTACCGAAATGGAAAAAATCAGGGCGTTTGTGGGTCGGGTGTTGGCGTAGCAACGAATCAAAGGCTGGCAGCCACACGTCAGAAACACACACAGCCAGCCAGCCAGACACACACAGAGTTTTAATATTATATATATATATATATATATATATATACATATACATATAGCCATTAGAGCAATTCACTGTTCATTTATATGCAATCGAAAGCTCTAGTAGCGTTGCATACCTACCGTTGATCTGTCTTCCTGCTCTCTTGTCTGCAGATCTAAAGTGTGCCAGCTCTGAGTTGCATGTGGCACTGCTCTTTATACCATAAATATTTGAGCCTCTCCCTAATTCATGCTCACCTTCCTGTATCTGCTACGAACTGGCTTCTCCCGTTGTGTTGAGAATTGATCTTAAGTTCCTTCGCCATCGATAGAGCCTTTGCAAAGAATGGAAAAGCCCAATTTAAAATCTGCTATTTGTAAGCTCATGGTTGCACAGACAGCAATGAGATTATACAAGCAGTAGAGGTGAGTGATCATTAATAAGCTTATGAAATAGCTTTTCTGGTATTGAGTTGGGAGCTGTGTCTAGGTTGTTTAAAGTGCACTCACAATGTATTTGGTACATAAGAGTTGTTGAGAACCTAGTGAGGAAGGTGTTAACATCCCAACATGAGGTGTGGATGATGGGACTGACTAAATGACTGTACTTGTAATGCTGGCACTTGGATTAATGGATCAATGATATTGTATACATATGTTCAAAGCACTCCCAGCACTATACACCATGTAATACAAGGGGAAATAGTTCGTGGGCTAAATTTGTTATTCTTTGAAAACATGCAGAGAGATGAACTTGGTATATGGAAAATACAAATGACTCTAATGCCCCTGTCCCACTTAGGAAACCTGAACGGAAACCTCTGGAGACTTTGCGCCGCACCCAAGATTTCCGAGCGGTTCCCGGAGGTTTTTGTCAGTCTCCCTACCTCCTTCCACTACCTACAACCTCTGGCAACCTCTGGCAACCTCTGGCACCCACCTGCAACCTCCGGGAACCGCACGAAAACCATGGGTGGGGCGCCAAGTCTCCAGAGGTTTCCATTCAGGTTTCCTAAGTGGGACAGGGGCATTAGTATCTGACCCATTTTATTGCATATAATCCTTTAATTACCTGTAAGTATATAATAATAATAATAATGGATGGGATTTATATAGCGCCTTTCTAATACTCAAGGCGCTTTACATCGCATTATTCATTCACTCCTCAGTCACACTCGGTGGTGGTAAGCTACTTCTGTAGCCACAGCTGCCCTGGGGCAGACTGACGGAAGCGTGGCTGCCAATCTGCGCCTACGGCCCCTCCGACCACCACCAATCACTCACACACACAGAGGTGTTAACTAACCCTCTGATATCAGGGTTCTGAACTGTCCATCCACAAGCTTAGGGTGTTGTCCAATGTCCAATTTGCCTCCACTCCATTGCAGGCATTGGGCTTTGCTGATGGAGCTGCTGCACTACAATTCTAAGAACTATATTCTACACTTTGTATTTTCCCCTTTGCTCTACTTATTAAACTTGAGTTTGACTTGATTGGGTTCATGGATATTATGAATTGATCTGATTGGATAGCATGCAGAACAAAGCTTTTCACTGTACCAGGGTACATGGGATAATATTGTCATACAGTCATACAACATGGAAACAGACCCTTCTGCCTAGCTTGTCCATACCAACCAAGGTTCCCCATCTACACTAGCTCCGCATGCCCACATTTGGCCAATGCCTCTCTAAGCCTTTCCTATCCTTGTACTTATCCAAATGTATTTTAGATGGTGTTATAGTTCTGATTCAACTACCTCCTCCTGCAACTCATTCCAGATACTCTCTAAAATGAGAGAATGTTGCCCCTCAGATTCTTATTACATTTTTCCCACTATTAACATGTCCTTAATCCCATTAAATCTTAAATGTTCACTAAATAATCTTTAACTAAAATCTAATCTTTTCTATTCTATTTAAACCTCTTCGTTATTGATAAATATTTTTACCACTGTTGACGGTCTTCTGAAATTCAGCCTGCTCTACCTAGCTGACCACCAGTCAAGTAGTGGACTAGCTTGTTTGAACCACAGTGTCCAGATAAAATCAAGTTCAAGTTCAAGTGAGTTTATTGTCATGTGTCCCTGAAAGGACAATGAAAAGCTTGCTTTGCTTCAGCACACAGAACATAGTAGGCATTTACTACAAAACAGGTCAGTGTGTCCATATACCATAATATAAATATAAACACATGAATAAATAAACTGATAGAGTGCAAATAACAGATAATGGGTTATTAATAATCAGAGTTTTGTCCGAGCCAGGTTTAATAGCCTGATGGCTGTGGGGAAGTAGCTATTCCTGAACCTGGCTGTTGCAGTCTTCAGGCTCCTGTACCTTCTACCTGAAGGTAGCAGGGAGACAAGTGTGTGGCCAGGATGGTGTGGGTCTTTGATGATACTGCCAGCCTTTTTGAGGCAGCGGCTGCGATAAATCCCCTCGATGGAAGGAAGGTCAGAGTCGATGATGGACAAGGAAAATAGGTGCAGGCGGAGGGAGGGAGCAGTGAGTATGGTGTTAGGCTGGATCCAGCACAATTTGGCCCTGTGACAGAAACTATTTGTCCTGCTTGGGGAATCCAGCACCAGTGTGCAGATGCTGGAAGGATTTGCTGAAGGAATTGTTTTGATGTGCAAATACCGGAGGGCCTTCTGTTCCTTTAGTTCCTCGAGAAAGTATTTTAACCATAAAGTTCTCCCTTATGTGGTTATGACCTGGGAGCTCCCTGACTGTCAGTACAGCTTACTTGTCCTCAGTTTTGATTCCCTTTATTTTAGTTTTGCCTCCTTTCTTCCACTTATGTTTACAATATTTTTCTTGCTCCTGCTTTTTGTTTCTGGTTGAACAATCTCAATGATCATTAATTCTGACCAGCATATGCAGAAATCCGCTTGAGTTTCTCATCCAAGAATAAAAAATAGTCTGTACTTGAATGTCATTTTTTAAAAAAAGGCCAAGGGACAAAGGACAACATCGCTTTTTTTGTGAAAAGGCAAAGCATATTCCACATGAACCCAAATGTGGTGGTTAAATGAACAAAATGTGTTAAGAGGCTTAAGAGGTAGGCAACGATGCATTTAGAAAGAGGAAAATAACCAAATGGAACCTGAAGAATCAGAAAGGCAACGAGAGATGAACGGAAACAGAAAAAGATAGAAACATTCAGCAAGTCAGGCAGCATCCAGGAAAGTTCTATTGAAAGGTCTCTGATGTCATTCGGTTTTTCTTTCCATGAATGCTGCCTGACCTGCTGAGTTTTCCTGCATGTCTGGTTGTACTTCAGAATTGCGGCAGCTGTGTCTTTTTCAGTCCTCATCAGACAGCGAGTGAGACAGATATATAAAGGAGTTGTGCCGCAGAGGCAAATGTAAGAACATTGGCTGAGATGACTGTTCCTGTCCCAGTGTGGAATTTTATAATTTCTCCTGCAAAACTATGACAAAAGATTATTCCCGATGTTGGGGAAGTCCAGAACTAGGGGTCACAATTTAAGGATAAGAGGGAAGTCTTTTAGGACCGAGATGAGAAAATCATTTTTTACACAGAGAGTGGTGAATCTGTGGAATTCTCTGCCACAGAAGGTAGTTGAGGCCAGTTCATTGGCTATATTTAAGAGGGAGTTAGAAGTGGCCCTTGTGGCTAAAGGGATCAGGGGGTATGGAGAGAAGGCAGGGATGGGATACTGAGTTGGATGATCAGCCATGATCATATTGAATGGCGGTGCAGGCTCGAAGGGCCGAATGGCCTACTCCTGCACCTATTTTCTATGTTTCCATGTTTCTATGACTTCTCCATTGAAATCCTGGCGTATGTTAGATGATGGTGAGAAGCAGGATCAGGAAAAACAATGAATTTTCTGCCGTCTTCACTGTTGACTGCAGTGGTCAACAGGAGCTGATGGGTCTCCTGTAGAGTTTTGGAGGGAAAGGGCTTTAGAATGGGAATTTCATTCTTTGTCCTCAAAGGAAAGGGTTTAACCTCACTTCAAGGTGTAGCATTAACTTCCCTGCCACGTTATTATGTACTCGTTTGTTCTTTAATTTTACCTCTTGTCCACCTGATGTTAAAATGATGTGTCCCTCCCAAAGCCAGACTTGGTTTTGGCATTGGAAAATGCGATATTTCCTTATTTACAGTGCCCCCTATCTGTCCTCACCATTGCCATGACAATACGCTTGTCACTTAGCAAGGACTCGTACCAATAACTGCAGGCTGTTGTGGAACAAAAGAGTGAAGGAGGTCCAGTCACCAGTTCAGATTCTGGAAGTCAGTGCAGCAGAGGGGGTCTTAGATGTAGGGTCTGCACAAGCAAAACATTTAGGTATGAGAGGGCTGCACCAAGGATGAAGGTAACAGCAGGGCAAGCTTGCCATGTACGATAACCAAATGCAAAATAACACCTATGCTGGAAAACTGAAATGTAGCAATATTCAGTTGCCTCGGCAGCATGGAGAAAGGAATATAATTAAAATTCCAAATGGATGACTAAATGTTCTAATGAAGATCTGAAAATCTATGTAAAATATCCAGCAAATGATACTGAAAGTTAGCATGCAGTTCTGGCAAACAATTATTATTGGTCTTTTTGCAAGGGTTTTTCAATACAGGAATAAAGACATCATAGTGCACATCTATATGACTTGATCAGATTAGATTTGGAACATTTTGTACAGGTCTTGTCTTCAATCCTAACGAAGGACATAGTGGCACAAGGAACCGCAGATGCTGGAATCTTGAGTAAAACACAAAGTGGTGAAGTAACTCAGTGGAGCAGGCAGCATCTGTGGAAGGAAGGGATAGGCAGGGTTTCAGGGTCCTCCTGCAGTCTGAGTTACTCCAGCATTTTGTGTTTGGTGAAGGAAGAACATACATGTGATAAAGACAGTGTCGCTGTGGCTTATCAGATTGATTCTTAGATTGTGAGATTTTTCTCCTGAGGGAAGTGGGCCTTTGAGTTTCAAAGAATGAGAAGTAATCTCATTGAAACGTGTAAAATTTTGACAGAGGTTTACAAATAAATATCCTAAAACCAGATTTATAAATGCTAGAAAAAAATAAAACCCTCAACCAATAGTGTTCAATTAACTTTATGACATGATGACATTCTAAGTCCCTAATGGCATTGTATATTTTTGTTCTAATTGTATGTAGCAGCTTAATCTATGAAATGAAATGGTGAAATTGAGAATTTTGTTACCAAGTAAATGAACACTATATAACCTAGAGCGGGCAACATTTTTTAAATTCAGATTAATGTTTAATCAGAATACTGTTTTGTCATCTTGAGGCCGGTCTCACTGAAAGATATTATTTGCCCAGAATGTAAAATGATGTCAGTGTTTGTTAGAACAAAATATTACATATGGTATTTAAATAGAAGATCGGGTTGTCTTTTTAATTCTAATAAAGGAAGTCAAAGAAAAGATAATTCTCCTAGCCAGGAGGAAATTTCATCAGTCTTCAATACTGCAGATAGCTTAAGTAGGATCCTTTTGATTGTTTCATTTTTTTCCCCTTTTGAAATGCCAAGGGTTATGTGTCAAATATATGCAACAATTATTGCTATGTGTTACCCAGGTTTTGACTGAAATGTTATTCTCCTGACATTAGCAGGTAAATCAAGAGATGTTTTCCAAAATATTTGAGATCATTTTAGTAGCCTATTGTTATCCCGAGGATATTATTTGGCAAATGCACTGTGGGCATTTGAACTGGTATTGGCTGTATCCCAATTTGCTGCTTCAGTCCCCTGAGACCAATGTTGCTGCCTAGTTATATGTCAGCTGAGTCACAGAAGATCAGGTATTTATAGAAAACATATGCAAAAGGTTGATGGCTTGTCCAATCATTAGCACCAGACACTGACAGCTAAATACAAATTGAGAGCAGCAAGTTACGCTTTCTAGCAAATTTACTCTGTGAAGACTTCATTTTCCCATTTCATTTGAATATGTTCAGAGCTGCTCAGAATGTACAACTATATATCTGGCATATTTTTTATTCTTGAAAGCTCATTATTTTACGGGAAGGTTAGTGAACCTAGACCACACGGTACAGATTATCCAGCAAAGTATTAATCAAAATATACATGGAAAATGAGATCAGTGTGTGCTGCCAAACAGGCTTCAGCTTTTAGCAAGGAACAAAATGCATTTAGTTTATTTTTTAATTGGAAGATATTAAGGATAATTTATCTGCAAATCACTGTCTTAACACCATTAACTATCAAATAATTTAATGTTCTTTCCAAAAAAAACCCCCCAGCTTTCAGACATTTTTCAACCCCCTTTAAATGAATTACTACGTTGTGAGGGTATGCCGAAATAAGACAGCCATGGCTTCTAATGATGTCAATGATGTTTTTTAATGTTGCAAAGCAAAAATATTAATACATAATCTTTTGGATTCCTATAAAGCTACTTATTTGATTTATTCTGGGGCCATTAATGTGCACTGTATGTATTCATGCAAATCTTTATTATGTTCACAATAGAACATTTATAAAGTTCCAATATTAGCTACTGAATTATTTTCTGCAATGCTTCAAGCGGCAGAAGGAAATTCAGCACACAAGTCACAAAAATAATCTCCTGTTAACAAGCTCATTTGAATTTAGTCACCCAGTAATCTAAATGCTAATAAGAATCCTGTTACTACTGTATTTACTATAAGTCACACATCATACTGTATGTCAATATTGTTTTACTTAAATGAAATACATATGAACCTCAGTGTAATAAATGTTGTTCCATCACTATTTAAAGAGGGATAGATATAATCAAGTAAGACTATGGATTGTAGTGAATAAGATGTAAACTTTATAATTGCACATGTAACAGAAAAATCAATGACAGCTTTTCAACATCATTTTGAGAATTGTGGAAATATTATAACGCATTTGATACTTGAATTCTATAATACATATTTTAATCAGAACAATAAAACTGCTCAGCTTAACAATTCCTCTTTGTTGCCAATGACGAAGATTTTTTTTGTGTGTTAAATTTAAAGAAGAGCTATGTTAAAGGTTTAGATATCTATCTGATAGCTGCCACTGTTGAAGCTGCTGGATTACTTCACAGGGAGTATTATTGAGTGTTAGAAGATGGCACTGGAATTGTCCTCTAATTAAAGCTTTTATTTATTGATCATTTACTTCAAGAAGATTGATTATTTTGGGAAGCAGTTTATTTTGCTTTCGTTTGGTATGGCCAGGAAAACTACTTCTCTCTACAATAACATAAGGGAGATATAATTGCAAAGTATGTACTTTATAACGTACTTTGAATGGTAAATCTAATGAAGGTTATGACTAGTTAGTCGTCTTATATCAATGTCAGAAATGTTAGCTATTAGAGCATTGCTTTCTCAATCTGTAAAACCAGCTCCGAACAGAGGAGAAAACCAAAAGGAAATATGTAAAAATGCACGTGATAATATGCAAAAGAGTGAGGTCAAGGTTGCTATGTAATATATGAATTTAAATAATTTTATATAAAGTTTTTGAGCTTCATTCTTAGTTTATGATTCCATCTGGACAATTTGAATAGAATCCAACCTTGTAATTGATGCACGAGTTTCCATTATTTTCCATAGACTGGATCAAATCTAACCCACAGGTTGAACCCCCACAATACATTATCCTGACTCAGATGAACTTGCTTTCATTTAACTCCAGTAGGAGAGTGTCTATCGTATTTAGTTTAGATTTTCGCATGAAAGCAAATGTTAAAATTACTCTGTGGTATTGGTGCACCGATGATTATACATACATAGCTCAATCTCCTATTAAAATAAAGTCCAATGACATGTTTAATGTTTCATAAGTTAAGACTGCACACAGTAATTTTTTGTTATATGTTGCCATGTAAAAAGAATAGATTTTTGACAGTCCGGAATAATTTCTATCATATTCTTCATGAAATATAAAGCCTTCATTGTGAGGTAACTCTGCAATAGTAATCAAAACAGCAATGGGATAAAGATTGAATTAATGTGTACGTGTCTGACCATGTTGGTCGTCTGATTATGTGAAAATCAAACAATTCCTTCATGCAAGACCTATGCATAAGAAATTATAGAATTATAAAGTATGGAATTACAAAGAGAGTGAGTGTAAATGAGATGCTAGTGCAAGCTTATTTATGAATATATTTCAATCAAAACTTTTAACTGTGCTCGTAAATTGAATTGCCTAGGGGACACAGCTGCTAAAGGGTTAAAGGTCTTTCCTGTCCACTATGTTACAGTTGTTTGTTAGACCTTGAATATGGAAATAAGTATATTATTGAGAAAGAAATGCCATGTGTAAGTAGTAGAAAGGATCTGTCTTTAATAGAAAGATATGATGCACGGTGATGGAGGGAAGCTCTTCAATTTGCTTCTTCAGGTGTTCAAGTGCCTAGAAGACCATTTCAACAGGCCGTGATATTTCACTCTCACAATCTGCATTGAAATGTAAATTATTGTAGGTGTTATGATGTGGACTGTCAGGATTCTGAAATGAGTTTACACACAGCTAATGCAGTAGCCTAATGAGAATGAGATTTTCTTTCAACCAAATCAGCATGTCAAATACAATTTTTTGCTATACTTGGTTGAAGAATTTGAGCACTTGTGGTTCTTGGGATAAAAATAGGGAATGAAAAAAAAAGTCCAAAACCATAAGCCAATCTTAGTGAGTGGCCTTTTCATGATAGTGCATGATTTGATGAACCTATCAGCCACAACATTATCTAATAAATGGAAATAAATTGTGATTCACTCAGCCACATTCCTTGGTTGATCTTAGTGAGATCTATTTGCTCAGCATATCTGATCACCCATTCCCAGACTGCATTCAATGCCATTCCTCTAACTGACATTTATCATTCATCACTTCCCAAATTCTGAAGACTTGCCGGATGTTTTTTCCAACATGTGCATTAATGCCTTCAAATCAACCTGCAGAAATCTCCAAACTGCTTACCATGAGGGTGTTGAGGAAACATGTACCTCATTATCAATAAATTTGGCATGCTCACGTAATAGCAAACTCTTTGTGAAGTTCCATAGATTGTATTAATGGACAAAAAGTGCTGGAGTAACTGGAGAACATGGATAGCTGATGTTTCATATAACATATAACATATAACAATTACAGCACAGAAACAGGCCATCTCGGCCCTTCTAGTCCGTGCCGAACACTTATTCTCCCCTAGTCCCATCTACCTGCACTCAGACCATAACCCTCCATTCCTTTCCCGTCCATATACCTATCCAATTGATTTTTAAATGATAAAATCGAACCTGCCTCCACCACTTCCACTGGAAGCTCATTCCACACAGCTACCACTCTCTGAGTAATGAAGTTCCCCCTCATGTTACCCCTAAACTTCTGTCCCTTAATTGTCAAATCATGTCCTCTTGTTTGAATCTTCCCTACTCTCAATGGAGGGGGGGGGGGGGTAGGGGGGAGAGAAGAAAGCTGGAAAAGGGGGAAAGCAGGACTAAGCATGGCAGGTAGTAGATCAACATAGGTGTGGGGGTTTTGATAGGCAGATGGTTGGCCTGAAAGGCCAGAGATATTTAAGTTTAGAACATGATCTAGATTAGTTGGGAAGGTGGGCCAAGGAATGGCAAATAGCATTTAACTCTGACAAGTGTGAGATGTTGCAATTTGGTCTGACATACTATGACAAGACTTGTTAAGAGTAGAGCTCTTAGTAGACACTGTTAAAAGTAGAGCCTTGGAGAGTGTTGCAGAACAGAGAAATCTGGGAGTACAGGTTCATAGTTTCCTGAAAGTGGTGAGTCAGGAGGATAGCGTGGTGAAGAAACCTTTGACAATCTTGCATTCATTGGGAATGGTATTGAGTTCAAAAGTTGCAACATCATGATGCAGCTGTACAAGCTGTTGGTGAGACCACACTTGGGGTGCTGTGTGGGAACCTAGCTGTGGGAAGGAAGCATTAAGTTGGAAAGTGTGCAAAGAGACTCACCAAGAAGTTACCTGAGCTTGTGAACTTTAGTTCTAGGGGGAGGTTGAATTGGCCAGGCCTTTTTCCTTTGGAACATAAAAGGCTGAGGGGTGACCTTATTGGAGTGCACAAAATCATGAGGGGCATGAATAAAATTAATGCTGATAGTCTTTTCCCAGCGTTGAGATAAGATAAGATAGCCTTTTATTGTCATCCAGACCGAAGTCTGAACGTTTTGGTTAGTCTAGCTTTGGTTTTTAGTTTGTGTTTTTTGGGGGGGGGGGGGGGGGGGTTGAAACGGGGCTTGCTGTCTCTCCCTGCGGGGGAATACGACTTTTTTGTCGTATTCCCCTTCTCTGCCTCCGTCTGCGCTGAGGCCTAATGGCGGAGCTGGCGACCTCGAGGCTCAGGAGGCAGAGCCCGCCAGGACTCGCACTGAGCTCGCTCCCGTGAGGACGGCCCGGCTCGGGGCTGGAACAGGGCTTTCGTGAGGGGCTGTGACGGCCGGCCCGAGGAAGGAACGGTGCTCCCGTCGGAGTGGCCGAGCTCGGGGAGGTACGGCGTTCCCAGCCCGAGGGAGGAGCGGCGCCCGGTCGGGGCGGCCCAGCCCGAGGGAGGAGCGGTGCCCGGTCGGGGCGGCCCAGCCTGAGGGAGGAGCGGTGCCCGGTCGGGGCGGCCCAGCCTGAGGGAGGAGCAGCGCCCAGTCGGGGCGGCCTGGCGCGAGGGAGGAGCGGCGCCCGGTCGAGGCGGCCCAGCCCGAGGGAGGAGTGGCGCCCAGTCGGGGCGGCCTGGCGCGAGGGAGGAGCGGCGGCCTGGCGCGAGGCTGAGACGGTGGCAGTACTCACGTGAGGGCGATCCGGCTCGGGGCTGGAACGATGCTCCGGGGGCTGGGACGGCAGTTCTGGTGGCGGTGGCCTGAGACCGGGGTTCGGCCGCGGGCCAGCGGCTGCGTCAGCAGGTCTGGTGAGCGGCAGCTTCGACTACCCCGGGCCGCGGTGTTTGAGCCGCGGGACAGGTTTTAACATCGCCCGGGGGGTATCGCCTCAGCGCAGAAGGAGAAGAGGAGGGAAGAGACTGCAGCCCTAAGACTTTTGCCTCCATCACAGTGAGGAGATGTTGGGTGGACTCACTGTGGTGGATGTTAATATGTGTTTATTGTTGTTTTTTATTGTATTGTATTATATGTATGATACAATTGCAACTTTCATGAGACATTTGGACTGATAAATAGTCAGGAAGATTTTAGAGGGTTCTGGGCTAAATGCAGGCAAATAAGACTAACTCAGTATGCCAACTTGGTTGGCATGGGCAAGATGGACCGAAGGCCTGGTTCCATGTTGTACAGCTGGATGACTCTGTGACTCAAACTAAACAATTAGAAACAATGAAGCTAATGGGCCTGTCCCACTTAGGCGATTTTTCAGCGCCTGACAAACTGGGAACTGGAACGGCGACTGTCAGAGTGGAACACGCACACAACACATCACAAAGGCGGAGACCAGGGCAAGCGGGGGAGCGCTGTCTGAAATTCACACGGTACAAAGCCACGGTGATACAGACACAAACCTCGATGACCAGGAAGGTTGGCGCTGTAGTTAAAGTGTACACTGTACACTTTAATTAAAGTAAAGGGCACTGTAATTAAAGCTAGCACAGTGTACAGTATGTCCTTTAAAAGAGGGGGGCGGGGGGAGAGAGAGGGGAGGAGGGGGAGGGTGGGGAGAAGGGGGAAGAAGGGGGAGAAGGAGTGGAGACAACTTTTAAGAAGCCAGCCAACATTTAATAAGCCAGAGATACACAGCTATGAAGTTCGGCAGACATTTAGCAGACGGTTATCCTTGGTTCTGAAAACTACTGCTTACGTTTTTTTCCCCCAATGAGCCAATGCAAATGACCGGTCAGCAAAGGCGATTAACTAAAACTACCTACGACTACCTCGACTATCTACAACTGCATAGCGACCCCAATAAAACTACCTACAACTACAGGATTATCAATTGTCTCCATGGCGACCAAACTTTGGACGCAGACATTTTTTCAACATGTTAAAAGATTTACGGCGCCCATACTGAGGCCGCAACTAGTTCCCAGAATGCGGGAACTCCTCGCGACCATGAAGGAGACTCACCAGAGACCACCAGCGAACATGTGGCGACCATGTGGCGAGCGCAGAGTCTCCTGCACTCGCCTAAAAAGTCGCCTAAGTGGGACAGGCCCATAAGTAAAATCAAAACCCACCCGTAACTTATTTTATTCATTCATTTGAATTGAGACCTGTATATACAGTTGCTTTAACCTGCTTCAGACTCATTATGCAACTGGGTAAGTGGAGCTGTGAGATGCTGCCTGTCCCGTTGAGTTACTCCGGTTTTTTGTGTCTATACTGGGTAAGTTGAGTTGGTTTGCACTGCACAATGTGTCCGCTGGTACTGCACAGGGGACTGCTGGGAACTGATGGTGACAGGAGAGAATGTATTGCAGACATTTTGGAAACTAGGACTCTCAGTGGACTCATTACTAAGTGATTAGGAGTTAAATATTTAAAATATTCAAGCTTACATCTTTGTCACCAAAATCGTTCATTGCTTTCAATTGCTTGATGCCTTTACCCATTTTGTATGCTGACATCTGTACTTCTCTTCATATTTTTGATATATGAAGACCAAGATGATATTCTTGCGTATCTGTAATATCTTCTGCAAATAAGATGATGTTGTCCTTCCAAACCACAACCACAAGATAGGTTTCTTCTCAAAACACTTTCAGCTATAATTATCTTTGAATGTGTACTTCTCTAGTTTTGTTCTCAGTAATTGTGCATATCTCATTATTACAAGTACATGATGCATTGTCAGTCAAGCAGTTGAACACCAATTCTGCTTGTATCCTTTGGTTAATGGCCCAAATGTACTTTCTGAATGAACTTGGCCATTACCATCAAAGACCATTACATACTTTACCTGGTGCCCAGTACTCCAGCTGACTTTGTCACTACTTCCATTGAATCATAATACACTTAAGGAATAAATGGACACCATTCTGATCATCATGGTAGTGAAACATAGAACTATTTACATTCAATTTCCTCTCTCAGACACACTCTTTCATTTGTTGGATTACCAATAATCTAATCATGAACCTCAGTGATTAACAGCCTGAGCCTCATAACCCTTGATTACCTATGGTCCTTTAAGCAAAAGCATAACCTCCTCATAAACAGTATCATTCTGTTAGCTTAACAGATTACTTGAATTGCTTGAATATCAACATTTTGCAAATCAGCAGGATGCTCGAGTTCTACAATCTCATTATTTAAAAAAAATATATTTTATTTTTCCTGCCAAAATGGGTAGTTCCAAATTTGCTTATTTCATAGCCATTTTCTAGATATTTGCCATATCTTTTTATAGCTTCCTATGGCATCTCCACAACTTACTTTACTAACTCTGCATGTAGACAATAGACAATAGACAACAGGTGCAGGTGCAGGAGTAGGCCATTCGGCCCTTCGAGTCAGCACTGCCATTCAATGTGATCATGGCTGATCATCCCCTGACTCCACTATTTTTAAGAGCCCATCAGCAAATTTACCGACCGATTTGCTGGTACTTTAATCAAAATCACTTATGTGTACTATAAATAGTTGAAACCTCAGCACCCATCCCAGGGGCACTTCATTCATTACGTTTGTCAATCAGAAAAAAAAATGTATATATATAACATTTTCTTCCCTGTTTGCTATCTAATCTTCTACCCACACCAACATTTTACCTTCTACATCATGCTTTTACTTCCATCAATAAACTTTGGGGTGGCACCTTGTCAAATGCACACCTGAAGTCTAGGTATATTACATCCTGAAGTCTAGGTATAGTACATCCACTGGTTGCCCTATATCCACTGTACAGGCTACTACTTGAAATAATTTGTCAAACATGCTTTCCCGTTCACACGGCCACATTGAGTTTGCCCAATTGCCTTGTATTTCTATTCAGAAATATATTTATAAACAAAGAACATGGACTTATTTTACAGCTAGGAAATTTAGAGTAATTAGATGAATCTGAATTAATACCAGCAATGGTAAACTTAAAATGACTGGATTGTGTTAAGACAAAACAGCTGTAACTGGTGTCTTAAAGTCATCTTTGTCTGGTTTGGCCCGTCTTTTGTTTACTAATAATTATCGTCAAGGATGGCCTTCTACACCACACAGTTTGTGGAACAATTATGAATAGGTAATAATTGTTAACTCTACTAGTAACACACTTATTCAGTGAATGGATGTAATAAGGAAATAGCAGCCAAGATCTGTGATTTTGGGAACAATCCATCCACCTTGCAGTGATTTCAAATCTGACACCAGGTGGAGCTGCTTTGCTCACAAATGTGTTAACTTTTTACATTTTAAATCCTCCATAGTAAAATAACATTTGTCGCATTGTAGACCGCCAGACCATTTCAGGATACCTTAAATAATTCTTCCATCCTTGATCATTTTTGAATTTGCAATACCTTAAATTTTTATTATGCAATTCTTTCAAAAATGGCTTATCCAGTGCAATTTGTTTTACTGTCTGGGTATTTTTCTTTTTCTATTTACAATTGGTTGGCTTATTAAAGTGTCAACGGAAGTGGCATTGCAATTCTGTTTAAAACTCACAGAAGATTTGATGAAGCTGCGGAACTGTGGTGCATTAGACAATTACAATTTTAGATGGGGATTGATACTTACCGTGACATGAGCGAAGGTAAAAATCACATGGGATTCCATTAGATAGACTTATTAATATAATTACTGATGGAATTATGGAACTTGAAAGTGGGCTCACCACTATGGAACTTGAAAGTGGGCTCACTATAACACAATATCCTAGCATAATGTAAGCAATGAATTACATAATGTAAGTACTGAGATTACATAAAATGATTAATTTATAAATATAGGATAGTACCCTTTATGCTCAGTTGTGGTTTACATTGTCTCCAAGTAATATAATCCACTCCAAAGTGTTTATTTTTTTACAAGTAAGAATCTTTCATTTATTCTTTTACTCTATATTAAATTTCCCTTGTGATTTAAAAATCATTTCTCCCCAAGCACTGCTTATGGTGGACATTTTCTTGTTTGACCTGTGTTTGTGACTTGGCAACAAATGTCCACAGGCTACCTGATGGCAAAGGCACTGTATGATACTGATTTCATCATCTGACTTTCAGTAGGTCATTGAATAGCGATCCTCTGTCAATGTTTTCTCTTTAATCTATGATATTATGGGGACCTTAACAGCTTTCAGTTAAAATCAGTTGTTTGGGCACAGACATGTGATTTACTGGTCCCCACAACTTCAATCCTTAATCAACAAATCACGGAGAGTACTTGCTGAATAGAATGGGAAATGATGGAACCGTGTCTTGTACCCTGAGATTATCTTGTCGTGCAGTCTCAGAACTGCTCAATTCTTGGATAGGAGATCACTGGGGAATATTAAACGGAAAAGGCTTCCTATCTGGAGAAGTACATGCTGCAACCAGAAGACTAAATTCATGCCCCAGCAACAATCTTAACTACTGTGCATGCTATAAATATGAATGCAAACTTTGGTACTGTTTTCCTGGTATTACGGCTTGCTTTGTACATTGATATTTTGATGGTTTTAATAGAAACATAGAAACATAGAAAAATAGGTGCAGGAGTAGGCCATTCAGCCCTTCGAGCGAGCACCACCATTCAATATGATCAAGGCCGATCATCTAAAATCAGTACCCCGTTCCTACTTTTTCTCCATATCCCTTGATTCCTTTAGCCATAAGAGCTAAATCTAACTCTCTCTTGAAAACATCCAGTGAATTGGCCTCCACTGCATTCTGTGGCAGAGAATTCCACAGATTCACAACTCTGGATGAAGAAGTTTTTCCTCATCTCAGTCCTAAATGGCCTACCCCTTATTCATAAACTGTGATCCCTGGTTCTGGACTCCCCCAACATCGGGAACATTTTTCCTGTATCTAGCCTGGCCAATCCTTTAACAATTTTATATGTTTCCATAAGGTCCCCTCTCATCTTCTAAATTCCACTGAATACAAGCCCAGTCGAGCCATTCTTTCATCATATGTCAGTCCTGCCATCCCAGGAATTAACCTGGAGAACCTATGCTGCATTCCTGAACTAGCAATAATGTCCGTCCTCCTATTAGAAGACCAAAATTGCACAAAATACTCCAGGAGCGGTCTCACCAGGGCTCCGTACAAATGCAGTAGGACCTCCTCAAATCTTTTGGCAATGAAGGGCAACATGCCATTAGCTTTCTTTACTGCCTGCTGTACCTGCATGTTTACTTTCAGTGACTGATGTACAAGGACACCCAGGTCTTGTTGCACCTCCCCTTTTCCTAATCTGACACCATTCATATTATAATCTGCCTTCCTGTTCTTGCCACCAAAGTGGATAACCTCACATGTCTCCACAATATACTGCATCTGCCATGCATCTGCCCACTCACCCAACCTATCCAAGTCACCCTGCAGCCTCATAGCATCCTCCTCACAGCGAACACTGCCCCCCAGCTTTGTTTCATCCGCAAACTTGGAGATGTCACATTTAATTCCCTCATCTAAATCGTTAATATATATTGTAAATAACTGGGGTCCCAGCACCAAGCCTTGTGGTGCCCCACTGGTCATTGCCTGCCATTCTGAAAAGGACCCGTTAATTCCTACTCTTTGCTTCCTGTCTACCAACTAGTTCTCTACCCATGTGCTCTAACCCTACCTTCAATACCATATGCTCTAATTTTGCACACTAATCTCTTGTGTGGGACCTTGTCAAAGGCTTTTTGAAAGTCCAGATACACCACATCCACGGGCTCTCCCTTATCCATTCTACTTGTTACATCCTCAAAAAATTCCAGAAGATTAGTCAAGCATGATTTCCTCTTCATAAATCCATGCTGACTTTGACTGATCCTGTCACTGCTATCCAAATGCGTTGCTATAATATCTTTAATAATCGACTCAAGCAACTTCCCCACTACCAATGTAAGACTAACTGGTCTATAATTCTCCATTTTCTCTCTCCCTCCTTTCTTAAAAAGTGGGGTTACATTAGCTACCCTCTAGTCCACTGGAACTGATCTAGAGTCGAGAGAACATTGGAAAATGATCATCAATGCATCCATGATTTCTAGGGCCACTTCCTTGAGTACACTGGGATGCAGACCATCAGGTCCTGGTGATTTATCTGACTTTAGTCCCAACAGTTTAGCTAACACAATTTCCTGCCTAATGTGGATTTCCTTCAGTTCCTCCCTCCCACTAGATCCTTGGTCCCCTAGTATTTCTGGGAGATTGTTTGTTTGTTCCTTGGTGAAGACAGAACCAAAGTACTTGTTTAACTGTTCTGCCATTTGCTTGTATCCCATTATAAATTCTGTATAATTCTGTATAATTCTGTATAGTTTATCGGTAACAAGCCATGGTATTGCACATCTTATTCATCAAGAAAAGATTTATTATTTATTGAATGTAAGTTACTGAAAATTATTATAGATTCTTTATGGTAAGTATAAGTAAGTAAGTAAGTAAGTTTATTGGCCAAGTATTCACATACAAGTAATTTGCCTTGGTGCTCTGCCCACAAGTAATAACATAACATATAGTGACAGTTACGAATCTCAGAAAAATAATAATATAATATTAATGATAAAACACCATAGATCAAGCATGTGAATCAACAAAATACCAGATCAAAGTGAGGCTACAGATTTTTGGCTGTTGAGTAGAGCAACTACTCGTGGATAAAAACTGTTTTTGTGTCTGGCTTGGAAACTTTGACAATCCGGAGTCGCCTTCCAGAGGGAAGTGATTCAAAGAGTTTGTGGCCAGGGTGAGAGGGGTCAGAGATGATCTTGCCTGCTCGCTTCCTGGCCCTTGCAATGAACATATTGCAGTTGGATTTTTTGCTTTGGTCTCATGTATTGAACTTTGACAAACTGCACCAGGACTGAATTTACATTTTCTATCTAAGTTACACAGGACACTTATTTAATTATTATCAGCTCCCAAATATGTTATAAGCAGAATTTTAGAATTTAAAGGACACTAGACTAAAGGGGCCCATTGGGTCCCATGTTCACACAGGAGGGCTGGTCCCTCAACACAATATTCCACCTCTCCACCAATTCCAATACTGGTGGCCAGTGGGGGGGCTTTTTGGAGTGCTAGTATGGGTGTTGTGGGCCGAAGGGACTGGTTTCCAGAGGGCTAGCAGGAACATTGTGGGACGAATGGATTCTTGGGCTGGCAGCTCAGTTACTCAGGCCTGGTGGGCTGGCAGTTCACACGGCTATTCCTTGAAATTCCATTACAAGCAGAGTGCAGGCCACCAAATTAATTTCATATCACCAAATTCACTGTTCTTCCTGAGAACATTAAAAAAGAATGGTATGCCCCAACAGCTGCTGACAACCTTCTACCGCTGCACCACAGAGAGCATATTAACGTATGGCATCTCTGTGTGGTATCTCAGCTGCACGGAGGCGGAGAGGAGAGCTCCTCAGCGCGTCGTCCACAGAGCGCAAAAGATTATTGGGACACCGCTACCAGCCTTGGAGGGCATCTACCACACACGGTGCCTCAGGAAGGCCGTCAGCATCCATAAAGACTCCTCACACCCTTGTAATGGACTGTTCAAACTACTTCCCTCCGGCAGACGTTACAAGGCCTTGTATGCCCGAACCTCCAGACTCAGGAACAGCTTCATTCCCAGAGCTATAGTGGCTCTGAACCGGCCCAGCTGAGTGCCCCCCACCCCCCATGGACTGTCTCCCTCGGATGGTCACGTCGCACAGATACATCTGCACTTTAGTCTGTTGAGCTGTTTTGACTATTTTACTGTTGTAATGTTATTTTTACAAACCATGTTCTCGGGGTATTTAAATCTAAATTTTATTAGTTATTTAAGTTATGACATCAGATGAAAGCTGCATACCAAATCTCGTTGCGCTGTGCAATGACAATAAAATATGTTATTATTATTATTATTATGATGATTATTATTATTATTATTATGATGATGATGATGATGATGATGATGATGATGATGATGATGATGATGATGATTATTATTATTATTATTATTATTATTATTATTATTATTATTATTATTATTATTATTATTATTATTATTATTATTATTATTATTATTATTATTATTATTACAGAGTGCAAGCCACCAAATTCAAATGCAATTTCATACCATTTCAAGCAGAGTGCAGGCCACCGAATTCAAATGCAATTTTATACCATTTCAAGCAGTGCAGGCCATCAAATTCAAATGCAATTTCATACCATTTAAGCTTTATACTCCTGGCTCCCCAGAAGGGGCGTTACCTTCATCATGGTGATTGACAGGCGAGAGGACCAATCAGCTGATCTCGAGATTTTATGAACACTCATATTTTTTATTTTTCATCGATCAGAAAAATCCTTGGGGCTTCCTCAGCAGAGGAGGACTGTGAGTAAGATGGCCAAAAATCATAGCAATATAGGGTAGCGTTTTTCCAAAATCAATATACAGCGCAGACAGGAAGTGGTCGAGATGAGACTTTTAGTTATATAGACTTGGGCAGGTACATGGATGTATAAATATTTAATTTATGTTGCCTTATAATGATACCAAAGTTCTTCCTCTCGAATGGGCGTTGAGCTGCATAAATGAATTGGTCAAAGCCAAAGTTTTATTCACTAACAAGAAAAAATTATGATCGAGTCATAGAGTCATGCAGTGTGGAAACAGGCCCTTCGGCCCAACTTGCCCACGCCTCCCAACATGTCCCAGTTACACTAGTCCCACCTGCCTGCGTTTGGCCCACGTTAGTTAGACGTCTCGAAACATTCAAAAACATGAAATTTTAACACTTAAGAATTGGATGGTTCCTTTCGGATCCATACATATTTCTGAAGCTGGTGTACAGCTGGGGCTTTGCTATTGACCTAAAAGAGGGAAGACTGAAAATCAAGATAATTGTATTGGGGGATCAGAGGTTGGCTAATGTTTTGCTTCTATTTAAGAGGGGCTGCAGGGAAAAAGCTGAGAACTACTGGCCTGTGAGCCTATTATCTGTGGGGTAGGCAAGTTACTGGAGAGGATTCTGAGAGATTTTATATATATGTGAATTTGGATAAAGTGGGGCTGATTAAGGATGATCAGCATGGTTTTGTACATGGGAGATCATGTCTAACAAATCTGTGAGTTTTTTGAATAAGTAACCAAAAATATTAATGAGGGCAAAGCCATAGATGTTGTTTTCAACAAACCCTTTGATAAGGTTCTGCATTATAGTCTTATCTGGAAGCTTAGATCAAATGAGATCCTGGGAAAGCTAGCTGACTGGATAGAGAATAGGCTTCATGGAAGGAATCAGAGGGTGATGATGCAAGGTTATTTTTCGGAATGGAGACCAGTGACTAGTGGTGTGCTTTATGGATTGTTGTTTGTGGCTTATATTAATGAATGGGTCCGATTATAGAAGGCAAGATTAGTAAGTTTGCAGAAAACTCTAAAGTGGGTTGTATCATAGATAGCAAAGTTGGTTATCAAAAATTACAACAGGATCTTGATCAGTTGGGCTGTGGACCGAGGAATGGTCAATTGAGTTTAAAGCCAATATCCTGAGATGTTGCATTTAGGGAATTCAAACCAGGTTAGAATCTTCACAGTGAATGGCAGGGCCCTAGGGAGTGCCATTGAGCAGAGGGATCTAGGAGTTCAGGTACATAGTTCTTTGAAATTGGCAGCACAGGGTTATCAGTTTAGTTTATTGTTACGTATACCGAGGTACAGTGAAAAGCTTTTTGTTGCTTGTTCTGGTGAGACCACATCGGGAGTATTGTGTACAGTTTTGGTCTCCTAATTTGAGGAAGGACATCCTTGTGATTGAGGCAGTGCAGCGTAGGTTCAGGAGATTGATCCCTGGGATGGCGGGACTGTCATATAAGGAAAGATTGAAAAGACTAGGCTTGTATTCACTGAAGTTTAGAAGGATGAGGGGGATCTTATAGAAACATATAAAATTATAAAAGGACTGGACAAGCTAGATGCAGGAAAAATGTTCCCAATGTGGGGCGAGTCCAGAACCAGGGGCCACAGTCTTGGAATAAAGGGGAGGTCATTTAAGATTGAGTTGAGAAAAAACTTTTTCACCCAGAGAGTTGTGAATTTATGGAATTCCCTGCCACTGAGGGCAGTGGAGGCCAAGTCACTGGATGGATTTAAGAGAGAGTTAGATAGAGCTCTAGGGGCTAGTGTAGTCAAGGGATATGGGGAGAAGGCAGGCACGGGTTATTGATAGGGGACGATCAGCCATGATCACAATGAATAGCGGTGCTGGCTCGAAGGGCCGAATGGCCTCCTCCTGCACCTATTGTCTATGTTTTCTATGTTTCTATGTGTTAATCAGTTAGCAGGAACACAATACATGATTACAATCGATCCATTTACAGTGCATAGATACATGATAAGGGAATGACGTTTAGTGCAAGGTAAAGCCAGCAAAGTCCGATCAAGGATAGTCCAAGAGACATCAAAGAGGCAGATTGTAGTTCAGCACTGCTCTTTGGTTGTAGTAGGATGATTCAGTTGCCCGATAACAGCTGGTGGAAAGTTGTTTTTCAGAATGGAGGCCTGTGTAGGTAGAGCGGTAAAGAAAACCTTTGGTACATTGCCCTTCCTGACTCAGGGTGTTGACTATAGATTTGAGATGTTATGTTACGGTTGTACAAGACGTTGACGAGGCCGCATTCAGAATATTGTATTCAATTTGGGTCACCCTGCTCTCGGATGGATGTTGTTAAGTTGGAAAAAACACAAAGAAAATTTACGAGGATGTTGCCAGGACTTGAAGATCTCAGAGGCAAATCACAAACTCATAATTTACCTCCCTAAGAGGCAACTTATAAACTCATAAATTTCACATAAGAGTGGTGGGTATATGGAATGATCTTCCTGAGGCAAGTACTATAACGACATTTAGGAGATATTTGGTTGGGCACGTGGCTTTAGAGGGAAATAAGCCAAACACGGGCAGGCATGTCCAGTGCAGATGGCACACGTTGGATGGCATGGGCAAGTTAGGTTGAAGGGCCTGTTTCCATGCTGTGTGACATTATGAATCTACAACTCTAAAGTCAAGTCAAGTCACATTTATTTATATAGCACATTTAAAAAACAACTCTCGTTGACCAAAGTGCATTACATTTGTTATAAGAATAGCACAACAAAACAGACTACATACATATATACATGTAGCCCTCACTCAGAGGATGTCAGGAAAGGCTTGGGAGTATAGATAAGTCTTTGGTCTTGACTTAAAGGAGTCGATGGAGGGGGCAGTTCTGATGGGAAGGGGGATGCTGTTCCACAGTCTAGGAGCTGCAACCGCAAAGGCACGGTCACCCCTGAGCTTATGCCTAGACCGTGGGATATTCAGCAGCCCCAAGTCGGCCGATCTGAGGGGCCTGGAGGTGGAGTGGTGGGTGAGAAGACTTTTAATGTAGGTGGGGGCAAGCCCATTGAGGGCTTTGTAGACATAGAGGAGGATCTTGAAGTTTATACGGAACCGCACAGGGAGCCAGTGGAGAGAGGCCAGGATCGGGGTGATGTGGTCCCTTTTTCGGGTGCCCGTCAGGAGTCTCGCTGCGGCGTTTTGGACCAGTTATCAGGCGGGACAGGGAAGATTGGCTGATGCCAGTGTAAAGGGAGTTGCAGTAATCTAGGCGGGAGGAGATAAATGTGTGGATGATCTTTTCCAGGTCATCAAACTGGAGGACTAAAGGACTTCAACAACAAAACAATACTAAAATAATTGAAGTCACTTAAAACGTTCAAACTTAAATCTTAAAATAAAAATAATTGACAATCAATTAAAAGACATTTTTTGAAGGCCTGAAAGGAGTAGTTTCATACAAGGAATTTACCCAAAAATCATTGTACTTTTATGAACACCTTACCTGAGGCTCCCACATTCATTGCTTTCTATTCAAAACAACAGACCAAAGCCACTTGCATCTCTTCTTTTGGAACTTTGGACAGTTTGCCCAGGTTTCTGCTCGCCCACTGAGTCCCAGTATCGATGTAATTGGCTGCTACTGGCAAATCGCTGACAGCAGCTGACAGATTTTGATGTTTTCATGCATGCGTTTGGCCCTGCCTTGTTAAATTTCAGCAGTGAGGTCAAATGGAATAAAGCCTGGATAGAAAACACGGCCCAAAATAAGGAAGTTAT
Organism: Amblyraja radiata; assembly: GCF_010909765.2. Lineage (NCBI taxonomy): Eukaryota > Metazoa > Chordata > Chondrichthyes > Rajiformes > Rajidae > Amblyraja > Amblyraja radiata. Next base: position 9,010,184 of record NC_045958.1, read on the forward strand.
TCAAGGCTCAACAGCAAAGCCCCAGCTTTGCACCAGCTTCAGAGAATGTGTGTGGCTGTGAGCAGATCCAAGCAGCATATGAGCAACCTGCTCAGTGCATAAGTGACAAATCAAACTCTGTGTGTAAATGTGATGAGCGGCTCAAACTGTGGACCAAATCATCTCATCCTGTGTTTGATACAAATATGGTGGAGACATCTCTGACATAAATTCCACTTCTGCAAAGGCCAGACACAATATATAAGTGCTGCTTCAGCCATGAGCAAAGAGATGATGAACTTGCATGAAAATGTTGAGTTTGCTTCAGCAAATTTCCTGGCACTTTCTCTAAAATTAATATTCAAAATCATCCGCACACATGTTTGTTATTGCCAGGGAAATAAGGAAAATATCTACATTATCAGTATCAACCCGAGTTATAATCGATTCATGCATCTGTATCTATTATATGGTACATTTGCTATTCTAGATATCTAATGCACTGGAATAAGAAATTTCAAGCAGTTTGATATTTTTGAAGATGAAAACTGAATAAGCCTGTTTCGAGTAAAAGCATCATAGTTTGTGGCATTCAGTTACTTCATCCTATGGTGGAGGTATAACATCTGGTGGTAGTGCAGTCTAGTCACTAGTGATGAATGACTCTATCAGATTGCTAACTGAATATGCTGTAAAATACCATAAGACATAAGAGTGAATTAAGCCATTCAGCCCATCAAGTCTGCTCAGCCATTTGATCAACTCTAAATTATTTTTCATTCTCAACCCTGTTCTCCTGCCTCCTTCCCGCAATCTTTGACACTCTTACTAATTAAGAAACTATTAATCTTTGCTTTAAAAATACCCAATGACTTGGCCTCCACCATCGTCTGAGGGAATGAATTCCACTAATTCACCACTGTCTGGCCAAAGAAAATCCTCTTCATCTCCATTCTAAAAGTACATCCTTTTATACTGAGGCTGTGCCCTCTAGTCCTGGACTTCCCATTAGTGAAAACACCCTCACCACATTAGTTATTCAATAGGTTTCAATGAGATCTCCCCTCATCCTTCTAAACTCCAGCGAGTACAGGCCCAGTGCCTTCAAACGCTCTTCTTACACTAAACTAATCAATCCCAGGATGATCCTCAAAACCCGTCTCTGGATATTCTCAAATGCCAGCATATCCCTCCTCAGATATGGGCCCTACAACTGTTCACCATATTCCAAATGTGGGCCTGACCAACACCTTATAGAGCACCAGCATTACACCCTTGCATTTATATTATATTCCCCTCTAAATAAATGCTAATATTGCATTTGCCTTCCGTGCTACTGACTCAACCTGCAAATTAATGCTTTGGGAATCCCACACCAACTTTGTTTTCCGAATCATGGCCCTGTTTAGAAAATAGTCTACGCCTTTATTCCTCTTACCAAAGTGCATGACCATACACTTTGCTCTGCTGCATTCCATCTGCCACTTCATTGCCCACACTCCCAACCTGTCCAAGTCCTTCTGCAGATCCTCTACTTCCTCACTATCTGCCCCTCCACCTATCTTCGTATCATCCGCAAACATGGCCACAAAGCCATCAATTTCATCATCCAGATCATTAGCATATAACGTGAAAAATAGTGGACCCAGTACTGACCCCTGCTGAACGCCGGCAGCCTAACAGAAAAGGCCCCATTTATTTTCATTCTTTTTCTGCCAGTCAGCTAATCTTCTATCCAAAAATAAATGTCTTTAACCAAATTGAAGAATTTGGCTATTTTTAAAAAGTAAGTCATATACTTAGCTGTATTTCTTATGCATTATCTCTTGTATTGGTATTGGTTTATCATTGTCACCTATTCTGAAATACAGTGAGAATATTTGTTTTGTATGTTTGTAAGCAAATGTTACCATATATGAGTACAACAGGGAGTAAAAAAAAATAAACAGAGTGGAGAATATTGTCTTACAACTACAGAGAAAATGAAGATGAAAGAAAGTGAAATCTGCAATGAGGTAGGTTGGAAGAACAGGGCTTAACATGTGAGAGGGTCTATTCAAGAATCTGATAACAGCAGGGAAACAACAGGCTTGTACTCGCTAGAATTTAGAAGATTGAGGGGGGATCTTATAGAAACGTACAACATTCTTAAGGGGTTGGACAGGCTAGATGCAGGAAGATTATTCCCGATGTTCGGGAAGTCCAGAACAAGGGGTCACAGTTTAAGGATAAGGGGGAAATCTTTTAGGACCGAGATGAGAAAAACATTTTTCACACAGAGAGTGGTGAATCTCTGGAATTCTCTGCCACAGAAGGTAGTTGAGGCCAGTTCATTGGCTATATTTAAGAGGGAGTTAGATGTGGCCCTTGTGGCTAAATATATCAGGGGGTATGGAGAGAAGGCAGGTATGGGATACTGAGTTGGATGATCAGCCATGATCATGTTGAATGGTGGTGCAAGCTCGAAGGGCCGAATGGCCTACTCCTGCACCTATTTTCTATGTTTCTATGTTTCTATGCTTTCGAGCTTTTATATCTACTGCCCAATGAGAGAGGAGAGAAGAGAAAGTGACTGCAGTGTGGGAGGTCCTTGATAAAGTTTTCCAAAGGCAATGTGAAGCATAGCTGGGATTGGTGAAAGGGGAGGCTGGTTGCTGTAATGGACTGGGCTACATTCACAACTCTCTGCAATTCATTCTTCACTTCAATAGACAATAGACAATAGGTGCAGGAGTAGTCCATTCGGCTCTTCGAGCCAGCACCGCCATTCAATGTGATCATGGCTGATCTTCCCCAATCAGTACCCCGTTCCTGCCTTCTCCCCATATCCCCTGACTCCGCTAGTTTTAAGAGCCCTATCTAGCTCTCTCTTGAAAGCATCCAGAGAACCTGCTTCCACTACCCTCTGAGGCAGATAATTCCACAGACTCACCAGTCCATTTCTGCTCTAAGTTAAATTCAATTTCTGCTCTAAATGATGGGAAAGGTTTAGAGGGATATGGACCAAACAGGACTAACTTAGATGGGGCGTCTTGATCAGCATGGACGGGTTGGGCCAACGAGCTTGTTTCAGTGCATATGCCTCACTATATGAACAGGGCCATGATAGGCCTAGCTGAGGAGTGAGATCGGAAACACATCTAGCTCCTTGCTTTAGTACAGTTTGGAGCCACCAATAGACTCAATGGAGTAGAGGAGGGAGAGCACAGGTGTAGAGGATGAAGATGTGTTTAACAGCAGAGGGGGAAGATGGTTGGTGGTTTCCTTTGGAACCACTGTCCTCACAGAGGCATGGCCTGATCTATCTGAAAATATAGTTCAGCTTTTTTTAATAATAGTTTCCTGTTTTCAGCAAAATATCCTTCATAATTCCAGATGTTTTATCAGTTTAAACATGTAATATGAATTAAGTAACATTGGTATTTTAGTGTTTTCCTTGGCTTCATGTCAACCACTTCTGAATTGGCACATATGACAAACTTAATGATGAGGAACTTCTGACCCTCTGGCCTCCAATCACCTGGTCATTGACCAACAAGCCCCAGACTGATCTTATGAAGGTTGTTCGCACTAGTCCATCAAGGACCTGTGCAGTGCACGACTTTTCCATGGTTGGGGCCTGACAGCTGCACAGTCAAGGTGAACCATTTGCCAAAGCTGTCAAATAGCTAGAATATCTGACCTCCTGATATTCATGCTGAAAAATTGTTAAAAAATTACACATACTTTTGGTATTTATTAAAAATTATTGAGAAATCTAAAATAAAGCAATTAAACTTTAAATTAACATTATGTACAAAATAAATACTTATTACCAGAAACATATCACTCTCCCTCAAACCAATGCATCCAGTGAGATTAATGGAGTCACTGAATCTGTGTTCATTCACTGGGTTGATTTTATAGAGTAACTGCTGGGAAACCACAGGAAAGTCGCAGTTCTCCATTGGATCCCATGGATTTTGTGCCAGAGCATGTTGGGCTGAATATCAGCCTCGGTTTTTGCAAATACTGCCTTTGTGGGCGGTTGCATAGAAGTCCCAACTATGGAGGTAAATGCCAGCTGCCTGACATGGAACTGCTGACTTTCTTGCATAAATTACAGACCTTTGCTGAGTAATGTGATTCTGCTCCCAAAATCCTGTGGCATCTTCCCATTAGCCTATTCGTTTTGGTAAAGTGGAGGAAAGAATGAACAAATGTGAGAAAAAGTGAAAGGATTTCAATCTATGTTATTTCATTCGTCAGAGTCACTTTAAGTGCTTGAGAGTATGTACAAAGACGAGAATAAATAAAGAACCGATAAGTGAATGCTTCAGTCTGACAGAATAAAATAAGCTGAGAGACACAAAGCAGTTAATTGTGCATTTAAAGAGCTGGGCTGACGTGTATGGAGCTTGCAGAGGTAAAGCAGAAGTCATAGGAGCCATTAGCATTGGCAATGAAGGAAATGGAGAAGGACGAAATTTGCGAGAGAAATAATGAGCAAAAAAACCCCGATAAATTCAAAATAAAACCAGAAAAGGCTGGAAATAATCAGTAGGACAGAGAAGACATGGGGTAAGAAACAGATATTAAATCACTCTCTCTGTGTCTCGCTCCATGGATGTAGTATGCCTTGCTCAGTATTTCCAGTATTTTCTGATTTTATTGCTGATTTTCAGCATCTGTATTTTTTTGTTGCTCTTTTTTGCAACATATAAATCCCAATCGGATTGGGCAATAAAACAAAATGGCTCGCCATCACTGGGAGCAAACATGCAGATACAATACAATACATTGCCAGAGTGAGCAACACCGGAAATTGGAGGAACAGCACCTCATATTCCGCTTGGGGAGTCTGCATCCTGCGGGCATGAACATTGAATTCTCCCAATTTTGTTAGCCCTTGCTGTCTCCTCCCCTTCCTCAGCCCTCAAGCTGTCTCCTCCCATCCCCCAGCCCTTGGGCTCCTCCTCCTCCTATTTCCTTCCTTCCCCCCCCCCCCCCCACCACCCCCTATCAGTCTGAAGAAGGGTTTCGGCACGAAACGTTACCTATTTCCTTCGCTCCATAGATGCTGCTGCACCCGCTGAGTTTCTCCAGCATTTTTGTGTACCTTCGATTTTCCAGCATCTGCAGTTCCTTCTTGAACAGGATGTTTCTACTGATGGTCTCAATTTGCAAGGATGGATTAAGACAGTTAGGACTGGGATAAGGAGAAATATCTTCACCCAGAGGTTTGTAAATAAATAGAATTCTCTGGAACATAAGTCAGTGGAGGAAGTCAGTGGTATAGGGAGAGCACAGGGATGTTGCATTAACATACAATATGAGCAGTGGTTGCATTGAATGCTGAAGCAGGCTTAAAGGTCAAGACAGCCCTCCTATATTTCTATGTTTCCTCATTTCTGTTGAGAAAAGAATGCAATTGCTTAGCATGGGGACTTCCAATGCATTTTCTTTCATATTGCATAGTTGTTGTATTTCTTCACATTGAAGCTGAGTCATAACGTTTCAGTGCCAAAAGAAAAAGAACTCCTGCCTCCAGAGAGAAATAAACTGCCACGCTCATATAATATTAACATCACTTCATTTGCAGGTTACAGAGTCAGGGATGTACAGCATATAAACTGTTCCTTCAGCCCACTGTGCAATGCTGACTATTATACATATCTATCTATACTAATCTCACTGGGTTTAGATCAGCACAGTGGTAGAGTTTCTGCCTTACAGTACCAGAGACCTGGGTTCAATCCTGGCTACGGGTGCTGTTATTAAAGAATTTGTCTATTCTCCCTGTAACCGCCTGGATTTTCTCTGGGTGCACCTCCCACATTCCAAGGACATGTTGGTTTGTAAGTTCAAGTTCAAGTTCATATTCACATTTATTGTCACATGAACCAATTAAGATACGGTGATATTTGAGCTACCATACAAGTAAAAAATAACACAATACACAATAGAATTTAACATAACCATCCACCACAGTGGAATCAGCATTCTTCACTGTGATGGAAGGCAATGAAGTTCAGTCATCTTCCTCCATTGTTCACCCGTGGTCGGGGCCTTGAACCCTCCGCAGTCGCCGCTACAGATGTTCAGGCCCCCTCGTCGAGATGATAAGTTAATTGGTGTCTGTAAATTGTTCTAAGTAAATGGTAAGATGGAACTAGATGGAACTAGAATGGACAGACCAGGTGATTGTTGGTCGTCATGGACTCGGTGGGTTGAGGGGCCTGTTTTCTCATTGTATCTTAGTTTTAGTTTGGAGATACAGTGTGGCCACAGGCCCTTTAAACTAAACTAAAATAAATCAAATTAAACTAAACTAAATTAACACTGGCCCACATTAATTCCATATCCTTCAATGCCGTGTTCATTGAATACAATTTGAATGTTTCGTAAATGTTGTTACTGTTGCTACCTTTATCACCATCTCTGGAAGCATATTCTGGATACCAACTATTCTTTGTTCAAAGAATTTACCCCCCTATCCTCTTTAATTCTCCTCCCTCATGTCTTAAACCTATACACTTTAGTTTGAAGCATCTCTGCCTTGAGAAACAGACTCTGGATATCTACGGTAGACAAAATTGCTGGGGAAACTCAGCGAGTAAGGCAGCATCTATGGAGCGAAGGAAATAGGCAACATTTCGGGCCGAAACCCTTCTTGAACACTCTGACTATCTACCATATCTCTGCCTCCCATAAATTTATATACCTCTATCGTGTCATTCTCAGTCTTCATTGCACCAGGTAAAACCAACTCAAACCCCCCCCACCCAAACCAGGAAAGATCCTTGTGAATCTTTTGTCCCCTCTCTAGATTAAACACATATTTCCTGTTGTGAATAGACCTGCAAATATTGTTGAATTATGTCACAAGATGTTTGGTCTGGTCTGTTCTCAAGATGTCATTTATTGAAAACGCCCAGACTAATTATTTCCATATTTTCTTTTGACACGAAAAGAGCCATTTTGACCCATTGAGCCCATGCTGGTTCACAGAATAATTCCATTCTCCACCAATATTCCCTGTAACCTCTTCTCCGTGTACAGCCATCATTGTACTCAACACCCCTCTCCCCAGATTCCACTCTCATCGACATACTAGGGCTAAATTACAATGGCCAATTGACTTACCAAACCATGATATTTTTGCAAATGTTGGAGGAATCTGGGGAAACCCATGGAGTCACAGGGAAACCATGTAAACTCCACATAGACAGCATCGATGGTACTAACACCATCATCAAATGGTGCTAACACCATCATCAAGTATGCAGATGATACAACGGTGATTGGCCTCATCAGCAACAACGATGAGTCGGCCTACAGGGAGGAGGTCCAGCACTTAGCAGCATGGTGCGCTGACAACAACCTGGCCCTTAACTCCAAGAAGACCAAGGAGCTCATTGTAGACTTCAGGAAGTCCAGAGGCGGCACGCACACCCCCATCCACATTAACGGGACGGAGGTGGAACGTGTTTCTAGGTTCAGGTTCCTGGGAGTCAACATCTCCGATGACCTCTCTTGGACCCACAATACCTCAACTCTGATCAAGAAGGCTCACCAGCGTCTCTTCTTCCTGAGGAGACTGAAGAAGGTCCATCTGTCTCCTCAGATCCAGGTGAACTTCTACCGCTGCACCATCGAGAGCATCCTTACCAACTGTATCACAGTATGGTATGGCAACTGCTCTGTCTCCGACCGGAAGGCATTGCAGAGGGTGGTGAAAATTGCCCAACGCATCACCGGTTCCTCGCTCCCCTCCATTGAGTCTGTCCAAAGCAAGCGTTGTCTGCGGAGGGCGCTCAGCATCGCCAAGGACTGCTCTCACCCCAACCATGGACTGTTTACCCTCCTACCATCCGGGAGGCGCTACAGGTCTCTCCGTTGCCGAACCAGCAGGTCCAGGAACAGCTTCTTCCCGGCGGCTGTCACTCTACTCAACAACGTACCTCGGTGACTGCCAATCACCCCCCCCCCCCCCCCGGACACTTATTATTATTTATTCAAATCATTTGCTATGTCGCTCTTCCAGGGAGATGCTAAATGCATTTCGTTGTCTCTGTATTGTACACTGACAATGACAATTAAAATTGAATCTGAATCTGAATCTGAGCTAAGGTCAGCATTGCAAGGCAACAGCCACTATTAGTTGTGCCAGTATGCTGTTCCCCTTCCGCTGTGTAGTCCCAGTGCTTTATGCATCACTTGGGTTGAACATTGAGCAGAACAAGGGACAAGGATCATCATGTGCCCATTGTGGAGCAGACCCATGTTTTGTCCATTCATTTCAACATGATTCAACCCATTGAATATGGCTGAATATACAGAAATGTAATAAGATTATAACTGCCCAATGGGCCTGTCTCACTTAGGCGACTGCAGGAGATTGGGAACTAGTTGCGCCCTCATTATGGTCGCCGCAAATTTTTCAACATGTGCGACGAGAATGAAGCTGCCATGGAGAATAGCGAGAATTCTCGTGCCGTAGGTGGGTCTTCAGGATGTCCTAGTGGGTTGTCAGGAGGTCGAAGGTTCTCTTAGGTTCTAGTAGTTTGTAGCCGGTGCTGAGCGGTGAATTTCATTGGCTCAAAAAACATAAGCTGTAGTTTTCAGAACCAAGGATAACCGACCGGTAATGTTAATGTACGCCGAGCTTCACAGCCACGTGTATCTGGCTCCTTAAAAGTTGTCTCCACTCCTTCTCCCCCCTTCTCCCCCCTCTACTCCACCTTCTCCCCCACTCTTTTAAAAGACGTACCGTACACTGTGCTTTTTAGCTTCTTAATTACAGCGCCAACCTTCCTGTTCATCGCGGTGTGTGCCTGTATCACCTTGGCTTTGCACCGTGTGAATTTCACTCAGACAGCGCTCCCCCCGCTTGCCCTGCCCCCCGCCTTCATAACGGGCTGGTGAAGGAAGCGATGTGTTTGTGTGTGTGTGTTCCACTCTGACAGTCGCCGTTCCAATTGCCGATTTTTCAGGCGACTGCCGGCAACTGGGATTATTCACAGACCCATGCAAAACATGTGTAATGAACTGGATTTGATGTGTAATGAACCGGATTTGATAAGAGAACTGAAGGTAAAGGAACCATTAGGAGGTAGTGACCATAATATGATAAGTTTTAATCTGTAATTTGAGAGGGAGAAAGTAAAACTGGAAGTATCAGTATTGCACTTGAACAAAGGGGACTATGGGTACATGAGGGAGGAGCTGGCCAAAGTTGACTAGAAAGGGACCCGAGCAGGAATGACGGTGGAACAGCAATGGCAGGTATTTCTGAGAATAATCCGGAAGATGCAAGATAATTTCTTTCCAAAGGGAAGAATCCTCTTGTCCTGCGCAGCGGAGGGGGACTCTGAGTAAGTGGCAGCGTTTTTTCTAAAATCATGAAACAGAAAATCAGGAAGTGGGCAAGATCAAACTTTTAGTAATATATAGATTAAGGGATTGGACACGCTAGATGCAGGAAACATGTTCCCAATGTTTGGGGAGTCCAGAACCAGGGGCCACAGTTTAAGAATAAGGGGTAGGCCATTTAGAACTGAGATGGGGAAAACTTTTTTTACCCAGAGAAATTCTCTGCCTCAGAAGGCAGTGGAGGCCAAATCACTGGATGCATTCAAAAGAGTTAGATAGAGCTAGTGGAATCAAGGGATATTGGGAGAATGCAGAAACGGGGTACTGATTGGGGATGATCACATTGAATGGCTCGAAAGGCTGAATGGCTTACTCCTGCACCTATTCTCTATGTCCTCAGCTATTAAAGATGCAATAGAAAAAATATTGCAGTTCTGACAGCAAATTTGACCCACTTTCTGCTCTCAGCAGTAGTGCCAGAGGACTGGCATTATATCATTGTTTGAAAAGATAAGTTGACATAAAGCTAGTAATTATATGCCATTTAGTTTAATATCAATGGTGGGCAAATTATTGGAATCCATTCAGTGGGATGATTAACAGCTTCATGTAAAAAGGTGCATATTATTATTGGCCAGTACATATGGATTTGATAAGACTGTGTCAGACTAACTTGAATTTCAGCAAGGCTTTTGACAAGGTCAAAAATCAGACGGATCCAACAGACAAAGCGAATTGGATCCAAAATTGGCCCCGTGCCCTGCAGCAAATTGATTGTTTTGGATGCTTTCAGGAGTTAAGAGAGAATATATAAAAAATAGTGAGCGGGCTAGAATGTGTAAATTGGAAAGATCCATTTCCCTTGGCCAAAACCTGAAGGTTGCAGGTTTCAAATAATTGACCAAAGGAGTGTAGTGAAGTTGTGGAAAAAAATCTATCCCCTGGTTGAGTTCTGGTTCATCCTTGAAGATTGGTAGAGGCAGGAATCACATTAAACAATTCCTAGGATGTGTACTAATCAAGATCTGTGAGGCTCTGGACCTGTTTCTGGAAGATAGAATCCAGCTGGGAAGCACCATTTTGACTGGCATGGGCACTATGGTCTTCTATAATATTTGTTTAATATTTCATAATTCCATGGGTCATATCTGCAGCATACCTGCACACTGTGGACAGCTTGATTGTAATCATGTAGAGTCTTTCTGCTGACTTGATAGCACACAACCATTTTTTTTTCCCACTGTACCTTTGTACACGTGCCAATAAACAAGACGAAACTAAATGATCTTACAAGTAGCAATCCTTTTTTGAGTAATGGGTGTTACTTTTCCCAGCCACTTTACCAGAGTTTCTGCTGGATAATTATTAGCAAACTAACTGACATCTCAATAGCATGGCAAAAAAAGCTTATTAACTCTTGTTACTGCTGGCAGGGTTTGTCTAAAGCTGCAATAGGTAATTAGATTCTTGGTCTTGTTGTATCACGTTGATAGGCTGTTGAATCTCTGTGCTGAGGTGTTGCTGAAATGCTGAGAGAAGAAGGTCCTCCCTGATAAATTAATCTTTATATTCCCATGGTTTCCATTGATTCTGAAAGGAGAAGCAGATTAAATGTAGGGCAGAAGCTGAAGCTGAAGCAAGTCTTTGAAACCTGTTAGCAATTGATTCTGTTCGAGGCCAGCTGCTGCCTGGCGATGTATAAAGTACAGCAGCTTGTTCTGTTGACCTGCCCTTGTGCTATTCCTGCTGTGAACTAGAGGATTATGTGACTGTGGAAGTTGATAGCTAGATTTCCTGCTACAGTTCAGATGCCCTTGTCCACCTGCTTTCTTGTACTTGAGTTTCTATATCCTGTGGGAACAGCATTTTCAAGGATCTAAAACTACAGCTGATATTGGGCAACATTGTTACTTGGTTGAAAAACAATCAGGCAAAGCCAGAGAGCTGTTTATATGTGTTCAAAAGGGAACTGCAGATGCTGGAATATCGAAGGTACACAAAATTGCTGGGGAAACTCAGCGGGTGCAGCAGCATCTATGGAGCGAAGGAAATAGGCGACGTTTCGGGCCGAAACCCTTCTTCAGTGTTGCACAAGTAAGGGAATTTCAGGATAGGTTTGCTATTAATACTAATTTGTGTCATAAAGTCCTGATTATTTTTACATTTCCTGCACCCTGCCTGGTCTGGTTCACACCAAGGTGTACGAAAACACTGCCATTCCCCCGCATGTTACGTAGTAAATATATGCAGGAGGAGGCCATTCGGCCCTTCGAGCCAGCATCGCCATTCATTATGATCATGGCTGATCGTCCCCAATCAATAACCCGTGCCTGCCTTCTCCCCATATCCCTTGACTCCACTAGCCCCTAGAGCTCCATTTAACTCTCTCTTAAATCCATCCAGTGACTTGGCCTCCACTGCCCTCTGTGGCAGGGAATTCCATAAATTCACAACTCTCTGGGTGAAAATGTTTTTTCTCACCTCAGTCTTAAATGACCTCCCCTTTATTCTTAGACTGTGACTTAGAATAAAGCCCCTGGTTCTGGACTCGCCCAAGAATAACATAATTGTGGCATTCACCGGAAAGTATTTTTGCATCAACAAATTTCATTATGTGACAAACTTTCAAGGATATTCCAAAATAAAAACTTACATGACATAGATATGAGTAATAATTCGGAATTTCTATTTCTCCAACATTTCTTCATTTGCTAGGCTGATAATTATCTATATGTTTAAGTTTATCATTGTCACTTGGACTGAAGTACAAGGAAACGCTTTATTTTGCATGCTATCCAACAAATCAGATAACACTATACATTAATACAGTCACGCCAAACTCAAGTGCATTAGGCAGAGCAAAGGGGAAAGATAGAGTATAAATTAGTTCTCAGCATTGCAGCACATTATTGCCACTTTGGTGGCAAAAACAGGAAAGCAGACTATTATCTGAATGGTTGCCGATTATGAAAAAGGGAGTTGCAACGAGACCTGGGTGTCATGGTACACCAGTCATTGAAAGTAGGCATGCAGGTGCAGCAGGCAGTGAAGAAAGTGAATGGGATGTTAGCATTCATACCAAAAGGATTTGTGTATAGGAGCAGGGAGGTTCTACTGCAGTTGTACAGGGTTTTGGTGAGACCACACCTGGAGTATTGCGTACAGTTTTGGTCTCCTAATTTGAGGAAATACATTCTTGCCATAGAGGGAGTACAGAGCAGGTTCACCAGACTGATTCCTGGGATGTCAGGACTTTCATATGAAGAAAGACTGGATAGACTCGGTTTATACTCGCTAGAATTTAGAAGATTAAGGGGGATCTTATAGAAACTTACAACATTCTTAATGGGTTGGACAGGCTAGATGCAGGAAGATTATTCCCGATGTTGGGGAAGTCCAGAACAAGGGGTCACAGTTTAAGGATAAGAGGGAAGTATTTTAGGACCGAGATGAGAACATCATATTTTACACAGAGAGTGGTGAATCTGTGGAATTCTCTGCCACAGAAGGTAGTTGAGGCCACAGTTCATTGGCTATCTTTAAGAGGGAGTTAGATGTGGCCCTTGTGGCTAAAGGGATCAGGGGGTATGGAGAGAAGGCAGGGTGGGATACTGCGTTGGATGATCAGCCATGATCATATTGAATGGCGGTGCAGGCTCGAAGGGCCGAATGGCCTCCTCCTGCACCTATTTTCTAAGTTTCTATGTTTCTATTATTTTCAGAGACAAAGTCCAATGTCTGCAATGGGGTGGAGATGATTGATTTCCTGCGAGAAAATAAGTGGAAATTAACCAAAGGACATGATAGTATTTTCTATTCTATGATGTTGTTGCTTTTGTACTTTGTGCTTTCATTTATAAAGCCCAAGACTCAGTTTGCTTCTTTAACAATTAACTCAACCTTCAAGACACCTTACAAATTTAACCTTAGATTTCTCAACTCTTGAACCTCTTACAATTGTGCCTCTTAGTTACTATTACATTCTCTTCACATCTCTCAAAGATTACATTTCATCAGCCTCTAATCCACCCATTCTCCCAGCTTGCCTATTTCTCTTTAGAGTCATTGTCACAGTGATTTAGTGTGGAAAAAGGCACTTCGGCCCAACTTGCCCACACTAGCCAACATGTCCTTTGAAGTCTATTGCCATCCACCTCGCTGTTCATTATGGCTGCAGCTTTGTAGCTTGGAGATTCATGGAAGGGGAAAATGAATTCTAATGCAAAACCCCATAGGTTAAAAGGAGGTACCTGTTAATCCAGCGGCCTTAAAAGTGGATAGATCCCCAGGGATGGATGGGATTTATCTCAAGGTGCTATGGGAGGCAAGAGAACAGTTTGCTGGGGCTGGGGAATTCTGAGATTTATAAACCTTTGCTGGCCACAAGGGAAATACCAGATAGCTGGCGAATGACAAATGTGGTCACTCTTTTGACGAAGGGCACCAGGAAAAACCCTACTATTCACAGACCCGACTACCAAACATCAGTCGCAGGAAAGTTATTGGAAAAAAATCTGAGGGACAGGATTAACAATCACTTAGAAAGGCAGGGACGAATCAGAACTAGTCAGCACTGCTTTGTCAAGGGTAGATCCTATCTGACTAATCTGACTCAATATTTCAAGCAGTCACAAATAATATTGATGAAGACAGTGCAGTAGATGTGGTTTACATGGACTTCAGTAAGGCCCATAATAAGGTGCCACATTGGAATGGTCAGGGCCTATGGAATTCCAGGGTAAATTGGATCCAACATTGGCTTGGTCATTGGAACCAGAGATTGTTGGTAGAGAGTTATTTTTGTAACAGAACGCCTGTGACATGTAGTGTTCCACAAGAATCGGTCGTGGAAGAGGGGATTATTATGGATGGGTGCCGACTGTCTGGTGTGAACATGTTTGGCTGAACGGCCTGTTTCCCTGATGATTCTATGGCTAGCTTTGTTTAAGACAAGTCTGTGTCATTAGCAAATTTAGAAATTGTGCCTATACACCGAAGTCCAAATCATTAGCACAACCATAGCCCTTTTTATTCTGTTGTTTCCAATCCTGATGAAAAGCCTATTTTTGTGGAATTTGTTCAAACACCTTTTGGCAGTAAATATATAAGACATCAACTACAACTCCATTATCATCTCCCTTTGTTACTTTGTCAGTTAGACATGATTTGCCATTAACAATCCATGTTGGTTTTCTCTCATGAATCCATATTTGTCCAAATTACTGTCTCTGATTATTATTCATGGAACTTGCAGCCCGTTGAGCTTAAAGTGACTGGTCCAAAGATGCTGGATATCTCATTGCGACCTTGTTTTTGAACATCTTAATCTTCTGGGCTTCTGCAGGAAGCAGACACAATTTCCACAAGGGTTCAAGTTAGTGCTATTTATATAAAAGCATTACAAATATTGAAAATAAAAATGTTATTTTAAATTCTGTAGTAAATTAAAAAAATTAAACGACAGATGGCACAATGGGCTAAGTGTTCGGCTGGCAACCGGAAGGTAGCCGGTTCGAATCCCGCTTGGAGTGCATACTGTCGTTGTGTCCTTGGGCAAGACACTTCACCCACCTTTGCCTGTGTGTGAATGTGTGTGAATGTGTGTGAGTGATTGGTGGTGGTCGGAGGGGCCGTAGGTGCAGATTGGCAGCCACGCTTCCATCAGTCTGCCCCAGGGCAGCTGTGGCTACAGAAGTAGCTTACCACCACCGAGTGTGACTGAGGAGTGAATGAATAATGCGATGTAAAGCGCCTTGAGTATTAGAAAGGCGCTATATAAATCCCATCCATTATTATTATTATTATTGCCTTGGGACAAAGGCCACATTATGTAAAATCCTCTCTTGGAATTCCTTAGGCTTGGCTGTGGAGCTAAGATGTCAAAACCAACCCCTATGGAAGTGTTCTTGCCATCAATTCCTGGTGACACACTGATAGCAGGTGTAACTTGTGGGAGCTTGACATTCATTCATCTGGACTGAATCAGGAACTGCTAAGTTTTGGAAACAATTTTTATGCTATGACCTTTGTAAGGAGAATTACAAAGAAAACCGGGTGAATACTGCTCTTCATACTTACCTTTGCTTTTTTTGATGTCCATAATGGGGCAATCAATTCTCGTTCCACGTGACAATTTTGTATTAATATTTTTATTTATCAGGAAGGAAAGTGACATTTTTTATCAATCAATCAATCAAATACTTTATTGTCATTCAAAAATACGCCAACAAAGGCAAGTCTGAACAAAATTTCGTTGCATCTGGCTCACTGTGCAACATAAAATAACAAAAGGATAAAATAGATAAAAAGATAAAATAGATAAAAAGATAAAATAGATAATAGTGGCAGCACATTATATGGAAATCAAGAGTCTGATGGCTCGGGGGAAGAAGCTGTTGCAAAACCTGGCCGTTCTGCTCCTTATACTGCGATACCTTTTGCCCGAGGGCAGCAGAGTGAACAGTCCATGTTGGAGATGTGTGGCGTCTTTTATAATGCTGTTGGCCTTGGACAAGCAACATTTGCACGCAATGTCCCGGATTGAAGGAAGAGAATCTCCTGTAATAATGCTAAAAACCAGGGCATTAGCAAGAAAGCAAAAGCTGATTGTGTTTACTAACAACATATTTTGCAACTAGCAGGCAAAACTCTCTCTGATGCATTAAGAAGGCCATGTATAATTTGACATATGGCCAAATGTATACTGGAATTATCTTTTATACAGTTCCTTACATCGCATCAGGAAATCACACTATACCCAGTGAAAACTTTGAAACTAGAGTAGTTGATTTGGCTTCTCAGGCCTGCCTAACAATCAGTTACAGAGCTTCTGTCTATATGAATGCAATTTGCATGCCTTAATCACCCTCTCTGCATACCTTGACATAGGAAGCGCTTCAAACTCAGTTTGAAACATTCACGTCAAACAGCATTCTTCCCTTTTGCCAAACATTCCAGAATATTGTCGTAGTACACAGGTACTATGACAATATTGAAATAAATTTGGACAAGTGCATGGATAGGAGCACGTTTAGAGGGATATGGGACAAATGTGGACGTGGGACTGGTGTAGATGAGGCAACATGGTTTGCATGGACATGTTAGGCCGAAGGGCTGTTTCAATGCTGTATGACTCTGTGACTAACCTTTGTGGGTGGAAATACTGTGCAAAATAGCCTGCCAATAATAGCATTTTATTATGATGCTCATTTTCTTGGATTATTTCAAAAAAGGAAATAGTTTCTGAATAGTTTTTTCGTGAAGCCCTTTATTGTTTTTAACACTTCGATTAAATCATCAACTCCACTTGATAGTGCAAGAAATGCAAACCTGTGTTGAAATTCATTGAGATCAATCACACTGAGGTCAACGGATCCCACTGCAGAGGAAGAGTATGATGCAGTCGACACCAAATTTAAATGACCAGCAAGCCAGGAATTTTTATGCAACCAACTTAATAAAAAAGAAAAGAAAAGACTTGCAGTTACTGGAAATCTGAAATAAATCCAGTAAATTAATCATAGTTTGGAAATACTCAGCAAGTCATGCAGAATTTGCAGAGCGAGAAATGGAGATGAAGTTTCAGGTCAGGTTGATGAAACCTGTCATCATAAGTGGAGAAGTTACACCACAGTGTAATTCAGCAGTGCCTCTATTCAAAGGTTAATATGTGTTTCCTGGGATTCACAAGCAAGGTAATTTGGTAATTTTCATGCCTCATATATAACAATGAGAAAAATAACTACTGAATTGGAAAGGATACATGAACGATTTATGAGGATGTTACTGGGTCTGGAAAGATTGAGTTATAAGGAGAGCCTAGAAGCCGAGTGGTGATAAAGATTTGAAAGGGGCCTAATGCCCCTGTCCCACTTAGGAAACCTGAACGGAAACCTCTGGAGACTTTGCGCCCCACCCAAGGTTTCCGTGTGGTTTCCGGAGGTTGCAGGTGGTTGCCGGAGGTTGCAGGTAGTGGAAGCAGGTAGGGAGACTGACAAAAACCTCTGGGAACCTCCGGGAACCGCACGGAAACCTTGGGTGGGGCGCAAAGTCTCCAGAGAGCTATCCGTTCAGGTTTCCTAAGTGGGACAGGGGCATAAGGAGCAACTTTCTCACAGAGAAAATTGCATGTAGGGAATGAGCTCTCACAGGAAGTGGTGGATGGAGGTGACATCATGACATTTAAAAGGGGCTTGGACAGGTACATGGATAGGAAAGGTTTGGAGGAATATGAGCCAAATGCAAGCAAGTGATTGACCATGTCCCGAGTATAATTGCTGTGAAGGTATAGATACACAACAATAAGACTTATTTTTCTGCTGCTACAGTGAAGATGCTAAATTATGTAGAATCTGCTTACATCAATGAATGGAATTTGGTGAAATCTACATAATCTCCTTTGCAGATTACTTCCCATGTGGTCCAACTGAAAATATTTTCTCCTGATGCTTTTGTACCCTAAAATACATATTTTGCTTCCAAAATATATAGTTTGCTTTCATTAAAATGTAAACTAGATTTTCTGAGGCCTTGTCTTATAATAGCCTTCCACAAAGCCTAATAATATTTTTCAAACACTTACCATTAACTCAAGTGACTAGAATTATTTTAATTGTGTAAACCTATCCTTCATTCTGGAAGTGGATAGCAAATAAGCAAATGTCCTTCCTTATGGCTAGAGATGGTTTTTGAAGCAGGTTTTGTACTTCATTAAAGCTTTATGCTTTCTAATAACAAATAGATCACTAATTGTTTTGATAATGGGAACGTTTCGATCCAGTCTCATTTTCCACTTTTGCATTTGTTCAATCACGAATTTTTATGTATGTTTTAAGAATAACAAGAAATAAATGCACCATGCAAGCTCTCCTCCCTCTTCCAATACATATGGTATATTTTTCTGAGGCATTATACCTTGAATAAGCTACTTCAATGGTTCAATGATTCTGCATTCAAAATCACATCACAACCTTTTAACATGCCTCTACTTTCTTAGAAGTTTAAAGGATTTTTGCACATCACAGAATACTCTACCAAACCTCTGCACTGTGGACAGTATCCTGACTAATTTCATTATTACCTGGTATGGCTATTCCAATACACAGGAAAGCAGGAGGCTGCTGGGAGCAGTGGATTCAGCCCAATCCATCATGGCCAGAACATTCCCCACCATCAAAACAACCATATTAGACCTCAAGAAGATGGCATATATCATCAAGGACCCCCACCATGCGGCCATGCCCTCTTCTCAATGCTTCTGCCGGGCAGGAGGTACAGAAGACCTATGGCACCAGGTTCTGGAACACCTACTTATCTATGACTAGCAGTTCTTGACCTACACAATCCTAATCCTAGCTCTGTAATATAATAGTACGCACCATCTATTACACTGCAGTGTTTTCTAATTGTGTATGTCTATATTTTTGCACATTCTTTTTTTCTTTTCACTGTTTCATAGAATATGTTAAATGTATGTATTTTATTGTACCTGCACCTTCCATTATTGTGCATATGGCAATAAATATGACAGAATCGTAGAGTCACACAGTGCGGCAGCAGTCCCTCCACGCCGACAAACATGCTCCATCAACTCTAGCCCCACCTGCCTGCGTTTGGCCCATATCCCTCTAAACCTATTCTATCCATGAACCTGTCCAAATGTTTCTTAAACATTGTGATGGTACCTGCCTCAACTACCTCCTCTAATAGCTTGTTCCATAGACCTACCACTTAACTTGACTTAATGATTAGTTTTGGCACAAGAATTACAATTCAGCCATTGTTCAAATATTGCAGAGTAATACCACTTTTGTTCGAATGTGCTGGCCCTGCTTGTGACTGCCATTGATTGCGCATGGATTTGGAAGGTCTGCCTTGCTGGCTTCACCTCTGAACCAACCATAAGATCCTTTGACAACTTCCAATGCTGGGGGTTGGGCCCTTGTTGACTTTAAAATATGTTACTGATTGGTTTTAATGTTCCTGGCATTCGGCGATATTTAAAAGCTATTAAAGTGAAGTAACTAATTGGAAAAATATTTTTTAAAGATTAGTAATAAATTTCAGTAATTAAAATGCATAAAAAGAGCATAAATAATTCAAAACATTTGCCTCCTAAATCTCTGCCAAACAATCCCCATTAGACCCAAGGGGAACCGAGTTCAGATCCCCAATGCAATTCTGGGAAATGTCAAGAAGACTATGACCCAGCACAGAACTCCTGATGGAGTCCAGCAGAGGAACAAAGTGACAGGTTTGACCCTTTTAATCAGTTGGTATGCATTGAACCTCTGTACTTCATAGCTTGCTTGCAAAAGTCAGGATCCTACCTCAGGTTCAATGGTTGAACGGAAGGTTTGAAAGGAACAGCTGGCATAAGTCAGTGAAATCTGGCTCAACTTATTCTAAATGAAACTATTTGGAATTGCATTTCCATATATATATATTCTATGTTCGGCTACTTGGCAGCTATTTCTTTGCATTCAATCAGTTTCACAACCTGATCGGTTTTATAGTGGAAATCATGGTGAAGATCAACTTTGATATGAGATGTACTGTAACATTCAACAATTTAAACCTGACGTGCAACAATTTTGTATATTAACTGTAAGACATCCTGAGCCCCAAGGGACTTCCCAAGGAGTTACTAGCTGGAAAGGGTGCAGAGCAGAGTTAAGGGCCTGTCCCATTGGGCGACCTAATCCGCGAGTTCTGGCGAGTTTGCCCTTGATTCATACTCGCAGCATGGTCGACACGAGGTCGTAGAAGGTCTTTGTAACTCTCCTTCACGCTCGAGAGCGGTCTCTGCGTACTCGAGGCCTCAGCTAGATCGTGGCGGTTTTTTCAATATGTTAAAAAATGCCCACGAGTAAAAAAAGGTCGCCATGGAAAAAATCGATACTTTTTTTACTCGTAGGTTTAGTCGTGATAGGTCGTAGTAGGTCGGCATGTAAGTCCTAGGTAATTGAGGTAGTCGAAGGAAGCCAAGGGTAGTTGTAGATAGTCATCTTAGTCTAGGGCTGAAGAAACTGTTTCCACGCTGTATCACCCTTTAACTAACTGTGGAATGCACAGCCTTGACACAGCTCCAATGATTCTTGTTCTACACTGATTTCCTGCCCTGTCTGTGTGGAGTTTGCATGTCTTCCTGTGACCACATGGGTTTCCACCTGATGCTCCAGTCTCTTAACGCATTCCAATGATAGGTTGATTAGGATGTTAATTGGTTACTGTAAATGTTCACTTGTGTAGATGGATGGCGGAGATTTAACCCTCTGAAATACTAAGGCAAGTCACTCACGTGCACCATTGTCATTACATTCAAACAGAGTAAGAATACAACTGGAGGAGCCATATCATGCATCAGCCTGTGCACCAGACATGGACATGGAAAGTTACTCCAAGCCCAGGTCATCTTGCTGTCCTCCTCACAGACAGTGCCTGGACAACAGAGTTGCATGTGCTGATAAGTGGCAGGTCATATTTGTGCCACACGACTATGACCATCTCCAACAAGAGAGAGTCTCGTTCAGCTTAGTTCATTGTCACGTGTACCGAGGTACAGTGAAAAGCTTTTGTTGTGTGCTATCCAGTCAGCAGAAAGACAACACGTGGTTACAATTGAGCCATTCACAGTGTATAGATACATGATAAGGGAATAACGTTTAGTGCAAGGTAAAGCCAGCAAAACTACCTACCCTTAACATTTAGTAGTATTACCATTGACTGAGTCCTTCACAATCAACATCCTGAGGGTCACCATTGACGAGCTGACTTGTGCTAGCTATATAAATAAAATGGCTGCCACAGCAGACCAGAGGCTGCGTATTCTCTCATGAATGAGTCACCTCAAAGCATTTTCACCATCTACAAGGCACAAATCAGATGTGATAGAATAAAATCCCCTTGCATGGATGAATGCAAGGGTGGGCAGCGCGACCCACATCGCAGCAGCCTCTGCAGACCGTCTGACATTTTTTATTTTCTTGTTTTGTTTGAGTGTAGTATATAGTGTATTTTTAACTGGGTATGTGTGTGTGGGGGGGGGGGGGACTTTTAAAATATTTTCCCTGTAAGGAGGACCCGACCTTTTCCCTGTCCGTTGTCGTTGGGGCCTAGCACCGTGGAGCGGCCTCCAACTGGGACGACCTGGGGCTCCAGTTGCGGAGCCTGCGGACTACTTACCCTCGGAGCTGACCGAGTTCGGAGTGGGAGGAGCTGTGGTGGCGGTGCTGCTGCGGCTCAACCCCGGAGATTCGGAGGCTTCAGCCGCAGGTCTGGTGGACGGTGACACCGGGAGCTTGTGGGTCCCTGCTGGGAGACCGCTTTTCGGAGCTTCCGCAACGGCAACTTCTCCTGCCCGAGTTGCGGGGTTGAAAATGACCTGGAGCGGGGCTTTACATCGCCCGGCGTGGCTTTAATGGCCGCAGGACTTGCTAGCACCCGCCGGGGCCTCCAACATCAATACCCGGAGCACGGCCATCATCCATCATTTATTTACCATCGCCCGCCAGGGTCTTTGACTTTCACATCGGGAGAAGAATGGGGAGAGCAGGGGAGAGATAAGACTTTGCCTTCCATCACAGTGAGGAGGAGATTCGCTATGATGGATGTTCGTGTAAATTATGTTGTGTCTTGGTTCTTTTTCTTGTTTGTATGACTGCAGAAACCAAATTTCGTTTGAATCTCAATGAGGTTCAAATACAATACAATACAATTCAATTCAATTTATTTGTCATTTGAACCTCATTGAGGTTCAAACGAAATGTTGTTTCTGCAGTCATACACACAAGAAAAAACCAAGACACAACACAATTTACACACACATCCATCACAGCGCATCTCCTTCTCGCTGTGATGGAAGGCAAAGACTTATCTCTCCCCTGCACTCCTCATTCCCCTCCCGATGTCAGAGTCAAAGCCCCCGGCGGGCGATGGTAATTGTTCCGCGGCCATTGTCGCCACGCCGGGCGATGCAAGGCCGCGCTCCGGGTCTTGTTGTTGGAGCCCCCGGCGGGCGCTAGCAAAGTCCCACAGCCATTCCAAGCCGCGCCGGGCGATGATGTAAGCCCCCGCTCCAGGTACTCTTCAACCCCGCAACTCGGGCGGGTGAAGTCGCCGTTGCGGAAGCCTTGAAAAGCGGTCTCCCACCAGGGACCCGCGGGCTCCCGGTGTCACCGTCCACCAGACCTGCGGTTGGAGCCTCCGAATCTCCAGGGTCAGGTCGCAGCAGCGCGCCACCACCGCTCCTCCCGCTCCGAACTCGGCCAACTCCATGATGGTGAGTCGGTCCGCAGCTCCGCGACTGGAGCCCCAGGTCGTTCCTGCTGGAGGCCGCTCACGGTGCTAGGCCCCAACGACAATGGAGACCCGACAGAGAAAAGGTCAGGTTCTCCTTGCAGGGGATAGTTTTTAAAAGTTTCCCCCACCCCCCCCCCCCCCCCCCCCCCCCACACACATACCCAGTCAAAAAAAATAAAAACTACATTCAAACGAGAAAAAAAATAAATAAAAAGACAGACAGACTGCAGAGGCCGCTGCGACGTGAGATGACACCAAATAAATTGTATTGTATTGTATCATTGTATCAATTGTATGATGCTGCTCCTAAATTCTCAAGAAGTTAAACTTTAACCAGGACAAAGAGACTCACTTGCTTGGTACCCCATTCACCACTCTAAACATTTGAACCTTCCATCACCGGCACATCATGGCTCAAGGTATACCATCTACAAAATGCACTGCAATGACCCAAACTATTCCAAAAACACTTCTCAAACATACAACCCCTACCACATGTGCATTGTGCATGGGAACACAATCAGCTGAATGTCCCATATCATTCAGACCTGGAAATAGATTGCCAGTTGTTGAATGTTGTTGAATGTTTGGAACACTGCACAACAGCACTGCCTTCACTGGAAAGACTGATGTGTATCAAGAAAGTAGCTCACCACAACCTCTCCAAAGGCAATTAGGGTTGTACAATACAATTTTGCTCTGCTAGCAATTTTCAGATCTCAAAACTGAAATGAAATCAAAAAGTGCTGAAAAGTAAATGAAATTACATTTTACATTTTCAGCGGTTGTTTCTGCATGTCATGAATGGTAATGGAGGCAGTTACAATAGTGCCATTTAAGGAGACTTTTGATATGAAAGGGAATGGACAGATATGGATTATGTGCCAACAGATGAGAGTTGGGCTTGGTATCATGTTTTTGCCAAGACTCTGGGGTCCTGGGAAGGACATATTTCTGTGCTGCACTGTTCTATCTTCTAATATAGAGGGAGTACAGAGAAGGTTCACCGGACTGATTCCTTGGATGTCAGGACTTTCATATGAAGAAAGGCTTGTACTCGCTATAATTTAGAAGACTGAGGGGGGATCTTATAGAAACTTACAAAATTCTTAAGGGGTTGGACAGGCTAGATGCAGGAAGATTGTTCCCGATGTTGGGGAAGTCCAGAACAAGGGGTCACAGTTTAAGGATAAGGGGGAAATCTTTAGGACCGAGATGAGAAAAACATTTTTCACACAGAGAGTGGAGAATCTGTGTGAAATTTTCTGCCACAGAAGGTAGTTGAGGCCAGTTCATTGGTTATATTTAAGAGGGAGTTAGATCTGGCCCTTGTGGCTAAAGGGATCAGTGGGTATGGACAGAAGGCAGGTACAGGATACTGAGTTGGATGATCAGCCATGATCATATTGAATGGTGGTGCAGGCTCGATGGGCGGAATGGCCTACTCCTGCACATATTTTCTATGTTTCCATGTTTCTATGTAATATTTTATTCAAAGTAAACCAAATTGTCATTGAACTTCAAATATAGTTTAAAACAATCTTATCACAGAAATATGCAATGTTATATATTTTTAAATGGACTATGCAGCTTTAAGTGGTTAATATGTCCACCTCCATTTGTGATAGTAATTACACCACCATCAAGTTATATTTTGATTGAATCAATCATGTAAGA
Source organism: Amblyraja radiata (assembly GCF_010909765.2). NCBI lineage: Eukaryota > Metazoa > Chordata > Chondrichthyes > Rajiformes > Rajidae > Amblyraja > Amblyraja radiata. Next base: position 9,034,493 of record NC_045958.1, read on the forward strand.
TATTTTTTGTATTTCACAACTCCATAAGTATTTGCTGTCGTAGCCTCAAGCTAGAGTTTGGCAGCATGTTCACTGTTCCAACTGCTGAAGAAGTAATGAATCTTCAAAGAAGATCATGCCAGAAGCCATCAATTGGTGTTGGAAGTGATGTAAAAGCTTCGGGAAGAATGGAATCTGAATTTATATACTCCTTTCAAGCCCTGAAGACCTTCCAAACGCCGTGGCAATGTGACTGAGATTCACTGCTGGTATGTGGGTGAATGTGGATTTCAGTTTGAACGCTGCCAGATCCCACCATTGCAATGACATGACAGACAGAGATACAAACAATTCAGATGGTGGAATGCTGAACTAAAACTCCGGAACTTGTTGACACTCAGCAGGTCATTCACCACATATAAATTGCATACTCCCTCCTCATATCCTGATATCAGTGTCGAGAATGAATAGAATAGAAAAGGTTCAAAGGTTCAAAGGTTCAAAGGTTATTTATTGGTCACATACACCTAGGTGTAGTGAAATGCTTCTTGCCAATGCAGCACATAAAGAAAGAATACAGACATAACATTAATAAGAGATTTAAACATAAAGAACATCCCCCCACAATGGCTCCCACCATGAGGGAAGGCACAAAGTCCAGTCCCCAACCCCAGTTCACCCATAATCGAGCCAATTGAGGCCTCCACAGTTGCCTCTACGGAGGCCCGATGTTCCAGGCCGTTCTCGCCGGGTGATGTTGCTCCGGCGTCGGGAGAATCCTCGCAGCGGCTTGGGACACCTGGTACGGCCGCTTCCGTACTGGAGGCCGCGGCTTCCAAAGCCGACAAGGCCGCGCCGGTTGGAGCTCCACAACTGGCGATCTCGTCGCGAGATCCCAGGCTCCCGGTGTACAGTTCAGCGCCGCCGCCCGCAGCTGGCCGCTCCTCAGTCCCGCAGCTCCGCGATGTTGTTCCCGGCGGTCTTCAGCTCACCGGAGCTCCAGCGCGGCGACCCAGGCAAGGCATCGCCCGCTCCACGATAGCGCTCCAGCGCTGTGCCGCTGCCGAAGCCGTGGTTCTGGGCAGTCCCGGTCAGGAAACACCGCTCCAGGCCCGCTGGTAGGCCGCGAGGACGGGTCGAAACTGCAGCCCAGAGAAAAGCTGCCTCTCCGACCAGGTAGGGACCCTGAAAGGTAGTTTCCCCCTTTCCCCCCCCCCCCACCCCCCACATAAAAAAGTCTAGAACTCCAGAAACAAAAACACTTTAACTAACTAAAAATAAAAAAAAGATGAAAAGACAGACAGCTGCTGGTTGGGCAGCCGCGCACAGGTAAGCGCCCCCTGTTGAATAGAATAGACAGAGGCCCGGGGAGCCGTTGGTGAGAGGAGGAGTTACCTGAGCGGTGAGTTTAAAAATCGAGCGCGGGGCTTACCTTCACAGAGGCCCGGGGAGCCGTCGGTGAGAGGAGGAGTTACCTGGAGCTGTGAGTTACCCAAATCTGCAGCGTTCCATCTCACTTCCAGAGAAGGAGTCTGGTGGAAGCCTCTGATTGGTGGAAGAGGACCAGAGGAAGCAGCTGATTGGGTGCAACCCCAGGTTTACATTTCTGCTTTCAGGTTAAGGGATCAGTGAGTTAAGGGTTCTGTGAGTTGAGGGTTCTGTGAGTTGAGGGTTCTGTGAGTTGAGGGTTCTGTGAGTTGAGGGTTCTGTGAGTTGAGGGTTCTGTGAGTTGAGGGATCTGTGAGTTGAGGGATCTGTGAGTTGAGGGTTCTGTGAGTTGAGGGTTCTGTGAGTTGAGGGTTCTGTGAGTTGAGGGTTCTGTGAGTTAAGGGTTCTGTGAGTTGAGGGTTCTGTGAGTTAAGGGTTCAGTGAGTTGAGGGTTCTGTGAGTTGAGGGTTCTGTGAGTTGAGGGTTCTGTGAGTTGAGGGTTCTGTGAGTTAAGGGTACAGTATTTATTAGTAAAGGTACAGTTTAAAGGATAAAGATTTTTATACTGTGAGGGAGTTGAGTTAATTTGGGAGTAAGCTATGTCAGTGGAGATTGGCCCCGTGGTTTGCTCAGCCTGCAACATGTGGGAGATCAGGGATATTGTCGGTGTCCCTGGTGACTACGTTTGCAGGAAGTGTGTCCAGCTGCAGCTCCTGGCAGACCGCATTGAACGGTTGGAGCTGCGGTTGGATTCATACTGGAGCATCCACGATGCTGAGAAAGTCGTGAATAGCACGTACAGCGAGTTGGTCACACCGCAGGTAAAAGGAAAGAGGACAGAAAGGGAACGGGTGGCCAATAGCCAGCAAAGCAGTAGGCAGGTAGTGCAGGAGTCCCCTGCGGTCATCTCCCTCCTAAACAGGTATACCATTTTGGATACTGTTGGGGGAGATGGCTCATCAGGGGAAGGCAGCAGCAGCCAAGTTCATGGCACCATGGGTGGCTCTGCAGCACAGGAGGGGAGAAAAAAGAGTGGAAGGGCAATAGTAATAGGGGATTCAAATGTAAGGGGAATAGATAGACATTTCTGCGGCCGCAAACGAGACTCCAGGATGGTATGTTGCCTCCCTGGTGCAAGGGTCAGGGATGTCACTGAACGGCTGCAGAACATTCTGGAGGGGGAGGGTGAACAGCCAGTTGTCGTGGTGCATATTAGCACCAACGATATAGGTAAAAAAAGGGATGAGGTCCTACAAGGTAAATTTAGGGAGCTAGGAGAAAAACTTAAAAGTAGGACCTCAAAGGTAATAATCTCTGGATTACTACCAGTGCCACGGGCTAGTCAGAGTAGAAATAGGAGGATATTGCAGATGAATACGTGGCTTGAAAAATGGTGCAAGGGGGAGGGATTCAAATGTTTAGGGCATTGGAACCAGTTCTGGGGGAGGTGGGACCAGTACAAACAAGACGGTCTGCAGCTGGGCTGGAATGGAACCAATGTCCTTGGGGGAGTGTCTGCGAGTGCTGTCGGGGAGGATTTAAACTAATGTGGCAGGGGGATGGGTGCAAGAGCAGAGAGGCAGAGGGGTGTAAAATGAGGGTAGAAGCAATAGGTAGCAAGGTGAAAAGTAAAAGTGGCAGGCAGACAAATCCAGGGCAAAAATCAAACAGGGCCACTTTTCAACATAATTATATAAGGGGTAAGAGTGTTGTAAAGACAAGCCTGAAGGCTTTGTATCTTAATGCAAGGAGCATTCGTAATAAGGTGGATGAGTTGAATGTTCAGATAGTTATTAATGAATATGATATAGTTGGGATCACGGAGACATGGCTCCAGGGTGACCAAGGCTGGGAGCTGAACATCCAGGGATATTCAATATTCAGGAGGGATAGAGAGAAAGGGAAAGGAGGCGGGGTAGCGTTGCTGGTTAGAGAGGAGATTAACGCAATGGAAAGGAAGGACATTAGCTTTGAGGATGTGGAATCGATATGGGTAGAGCTGCAAAACACTAAGGGGCAGAAAATGCTAGTGGGAGTGGTGTACCGACCACCTAACAGTAGTAGTGGAGTTGGGGATGGCATCAAACAGGAAATTAGAAACGCGTGCAACAGAGGTAAAACAATTATAATGGGTGACTTCAATCTACATATAGATTGGGTGAATCAAATTGGCAGGGGTGCTGAGGAAAAGGATTTCTTGGAATGTATGCGGGATAGTTTTCTAAACCAACATGTAGAAGAACCAACGAGAGAGCAGGCTATTCTAGACTTGGTATTGAGTAATGAGGAAGGGTTAGTTAGCAGTCTTGTTGTGCGTGGCCCCTTGGGCAAGAGTGACCATAATATAGTTGAGTTCTTCATTAGGATGGAGAATGACATAGTTAATTCAGAAACAAGGGTCCTGAACTTAAAGGAAGGTGACTTTGAGGGTATGAGACGTGAATTGGCCAAGATAGACTGGCAAATGATTCTTAAAGGGTTGACGGTGGATATGCAATGGAAGGCATTTAAAAACTGCATGGATGAACTACAACAGGTGTTCACCCCAGTTTGGCACAAGAATAAATCAGGGAAGGTAGTGCATCCATGGATAACAAGGGAAATCAGGGATAGTATCAAAAACCAAAGATGAAGCGTACAAATTAGCCAGAACAAGCAGCCTACCAGAGGACTGGGAGAAATTCAGAGTTCAGCAGAGGAGGACAAAAGGCTTAATTAGGAAAGGGAAAATAGATTATGAAAGAAAACTGGCAGGGAACATAAAAACTGACTGCAAAAGTTTTTATAGATATGAGAAGAGGAAAAGATTAGTTAAAACAAATGTAGGTCCCTTGCAGTCAGAAACAGGCGAATTGATCATGGGGAACAAGGACATGGCAGACCAATTGAATAACTACTTTGGTTCTGTCTTCACTAAGGAAGACATAAATAATCTGCCGCAAATAGCAAGGGACCGGGGGTTAAATGACATGGAGGAACTGAGTGAAATCCAGGTTAGCCGGGAAGTGGTGTTAGGTAAATTGAATGGATTAAAGGCCGATAAATCCCCTGGGCCAGATAAGTTGCATCCCAGAGTACTTAAGGAAGTAGCAGCAGAAATAGTGGATGCATTAGTGATAATTCTTGAAAACTCTTTTGATTCTGGAGTAGTTCCTGAGGACTGGAGGGTAGCTAATGTAACCCCACTTTTTAAAAAGGGAGGGAGAGAGAAAATGGGGAATTACAGACCAGTTAGTCTAACATCGGTGGTGGGGAAAATTCTGGAGTCAGTTATTAAAGATGGGATAGCAACACATTTGGAAAGTGGTGAATTCATTGGACAAAGTCAGCATGGAGTTATGAAAGGTAAAGCCTGTCTGATGAATTTTATAGAATTTTTCGATGATGTAACTAGTAGAGTGGATAAGGGAGAACCAGTGGATGTGTTATATCTGGACTTTCAGAAGGCTTTCGACAAGGTCCCACATAAGAGATTAGTATACAAACTTAAAGCACATGGTATTGGGGGTTCAGTATTGATGTGGATAGAGAACTGGCTGGCAGATGGGAAGCAAAGAGTAGGAGTAAACGGGTCCTTTTCAGAATGGCAGGCAGTGACTAGTGGGGTACCGCAAGGCTCAGTGCCGGGACCCCAGCTATTTACAATATATATTAATGATTTGGATGAGGGAATTGAATGCTACATCTCCACGTTTGCGGATGACACGAAGCTGGGGGGCAGTGTAAGCTGTGAGGAGGATGCTAGGAGGCTGCAAGGTGACTTGGATAGGTTGGGTGAGTGGGAAAATGCATGGCAGATGCAGTATAATGTGGATAAATGTGAGGTTATCCACTTTGGTGGCAAAAACAGGAAAGTAGACTATTATCTGAATGGTGGCCGATTAGGAAAAGGGGAGATGCAACGAGACCTGGGTGTCATGGTACACCAGTCATTGAAAGTAGGAATGCAGGTGCAGCAGGCAGTGAAGAGAGTAAATGGTATGTTAGCATTCATAGCAAAAGGATTTGAGTATAAGAGCAGGGAGGTTCTACTGCAGTTGTACAGGGTCTTGGTGAGACCACACCTGGAGTATTGCGTACAGTTTTGATCTCCTAATCTGAGGAAAGACATTCTTGCCATAGGGAGTACAGAGAAGGTTCACCAGACTGATTCCTGGGATGGCAGGACTTTCATATGAAGAAAGACTGGATAGACTCGGCCTGTACATGCTGGAATTCAGAAGATTGAGGGGGGATCTTATAGAAACTTACAAAATTCTTAAGGGGTTGGACAGGCTAGATGCAGGAAGATTGTTCCCAATGTTGGGGAAGTCCAGAACTAGGGGTCACAGTTTAAGGATAAGAGGGAAGTCTTTTAGGACCGAGATGAGAAAATCATTTTTTACACAGAGAGTGGTGAATCTGTGAAATTCTCTGCCACAGAAGGTAGTTGAGGCCAGTTCATTGGCTATATTTAAGAGGGAGTTAGATGTGGCCCTTGTGGCTAAAGGGATCAGGGGGTATGGAGAGAAGGCAGGAATGGGATACTGAGTTGGATGATCAGCCATGATCATATTGAATGGCGGTGCAGGTTCGAAGGGCCGAATGGCCTACTCCTGCACCTATTTTCTATGTTTCTATGTTTCTAATAGAATGCCTTTTATTGTCATTCAAATATACAAGGTTTGAACGAAATTTCATTCCTACAGTCATGACATTACAAGAAAAACTAAGACACACACTTAATACAATTTGCACAAACATCAATCACAGTGTATCTCCAACACCTCCTCACTGTGATGGAAGGCAAAAGTCTTATCTTTTCCCTTTGTTCTTCTCCCGCGGTCCAGCAATCCAACTGCAGCGTTGAGGCAACTGGGGCTCATGATGTTAAAGCCCCTGGCGGGCGAGGGTAAGTCCCGCGGCCGTTTAAGCCGCGCCAGGGGATGTTAGGCCCCGCTCCGGGTCATTTAAACCCCGCGATTCCGTCGGGAGAAGTTGCCGTTGCGGGAGCTCCGAAAAGTGGTCTCCCACCAGGGACCAGCGAGCTTCCGATGTTCCTGTCCACCGGGCCTGCGGCCGGAGCCTCCAAAGCTCCGAAGTCGGGTCGCAGCCGCGCGCTCCACAGCTCCGTGATGGCGAGTCCGCAGGCTCCGCAACTGGAGCCCTCAGGTTGGTTCCGGTTGGAGACCACTGCCGGCTGCGCGATGTTAGGCCCAACGACACCGGAGACCCGACGGTCCCCCCCCCCCCCACACATATACACAGCTAAAAAAATAATAACAATTAAAACCAAAAACATACATCTGACGGGACAAAAATAAAAAGAGACAGTCGCATGGTGGTGTATATCCATGCAATTCAATTATGTGTGCCTTGAATCAGCAGAAGCTGTCTAGCATTGATCAAAGCCATGCCTGCACCCCTTAAAGGGAAGATGCTAGTTACTTGGTGGAAATCTGAAACAGACAGGCAGAGGGCATCTACCATCATGGGACGACAGATGGCACAATGGGCTAAGTGTTCGGCTGGCAACCGGAAGGTAGCTGGTTCGAATCCCGCTTGGAGTGCATACTGTCGTTGTGTCCTTTGGCAAGACACTTCACCCACCTTTGCCTGTGTGTGTCCTTGGGCAAGACACTTCACCCACCTTTGCCTGTGTGTGTGGATGTAATTATGTGAAGCACTTTGGGGTCAATGCAAGTTGACTAAAAATGTGCTATATAAATAAATAAATAAAAAGATTTTAAAAATGAAGTGCTTTGAGATACTGGTTATGGAATGCGTTAAACCAAGACAACCAAACAACCTTGATCCACTGCCGTTTCCTTTTCACTACAACAGGTCCACGGCTGATGCCTTCACTCTGGCCCTAAACTCATCCATGGAACACCTGGATAAGAGAGACACCTACGCCAGACTTCTATCCATAGACTACAGCTCTGCTTTCAATACCATTAACCCATCCAAGCTCATCCCCAAATTCGCGGATCTTGGAATCAGCACTAATCTGTGCAACTTGATCCACGACCTCCTGAACAACAGACCCGAATCAGTGAGGATAGGTGATAAATCATCCTCTACGATAATTCTCAACAATGGTGCCCTTCAAGGATGTGTTCTCAGCCCTCATATTGACATTTTATACACACACAACTGTGTAGCCAAAAACCAATCCAATTTACAAATTCATGGTGGACACCACCATAGTGGGTGGATATCAAATCATGATGAGACAGAGTACGGGAAGGAGGTTAAGAACCTCATAGCCTGGTGCCAAGACAACAACCTTTCCCTTTTCTGCAGTTTAACAAACTTGTTAATGCATAGAATGCATTTTCATCAGGTAGAGCAGCACTATCACCTGCGACATTGCCTGAATGCTTTACAGCCAGTTATAGTATTCAGACCTTGCCATAGTCTGCGGGTGTCCGAATGATTATACTGGGACTCAGGCTTGTATGATGGCTTGCCTGAAATGTCAAGGAGAATGTGGAATTTCTAAATTTGCATGAAAACAGAATCAGAAGAGACTGCCGATGTTGGAACCGGAAGCAAAAATAATGATGAAGGGTCTCATCCCAAAACATTGTCTGTCCATTTCCCTACACAGATACTGCCTGCCCTGCTTAGTTCATCGAGCAGCTCTTGTTTCTTTTTTGCGTGTAAGTAGTTCCATTTCAACATTTGTGAATGTTAAATAGCATGGCTGATGTTTTAGTTTTAGTTTAGAGATTCAGCACGGAAACAGGCCCTTCGGCCAACCAAGTCCGCACCGACCAGCGATCCCCGCACATTAACGCTACACTGCATACACTAAGAACTATTATTTTACACTTATACCAAGTCAATTAACCTACAAACCTGTACGTCTTTGTAGTGTGGGTTGAAACGGAGCACCCGGAGAAAACCCACGCGGTCACGGGGAGAACGTACAAACTCCGTACAGGCAACACCCATAGTCAGGATTGAACCTGGGTCTCTAACACTGCAAGCGCTGTAAGGCAGCAACTCTACTGCTAAGCCAGGGTCTATTGCGAAACATACCATGGCAGCATGACATTGGGGATTATTGTTGAAAGGGGAATAGAAGTGTTATGACCCTGCAGTAAATCACTGAGGATGCTGAGTCTCGGCCCAGAGGAGAGCCAGGAACTCTGTAGCATATTAATTGACTGCTCAATCTTAGATCGATGGATTCTTAGTTCCAGCACTGGTTGTATGGCAGTGAATTACTTTTGGACAGCAACAGTGCCCTTTCTGTTGTCCAGCAGGCAATTCATGATAAGATGGCACAGTTTGATGCCATACCATGCAGGCCCAGAGCTTTGTGCGATCATCCAGCTAGATCAAGAGCTGACATCTCTAGTGAAGGTTAATAGACTTTCAGCAGCCATCCTATAGCAATAGAAGGAGCACTTTGTTGAGCACTTGTAAGACAGACACCAAAGGAATGTTCGATGGTGATTAGTTGTCGTGGACAAGTTAGACCAAAGGGTTTGATTCTGCGCTGTATGACTAAGATTTATTGATATTTTCATGCTTTCCCTCTCAAATTAATGTATTCATTTGATTTGGTATACTCATTGATTTAATTTTGGGTGAATGAATTGTAATCAGGTAGACGTCTACTGTGCAGCAGCATAGACTGGCTGCACATGTCGGGTTGCGATAATAGGAACAGTGTGGTGGTAGGTGGAGCTTCTGATAATAAAGCACTGCATTGGTTAGTAAGTAAAAGCCCTGTCCCACGGTACGAGTTCATTCCAAGAGCTCTCCCGAGTTTGCCCTGATTCGAACTCAGAGATTTACGGTAATGGCCACTCGTCGGTACTCGGGGCTCTCGTGGACATTTTTCAACATGTTGAAAATACCCGCTACGTTCATTCTCCGTGCTCACCACGAGTTTGATTTTTTTTAAACTCGGGAGAGCTCTTGGAAGAGGCTTTAAACTAACCAATCTACAGTGCAGTGAAACTTTTAAGGAATGTGGAAATTATGTTTCCTTATTTATTTTTACTAGTGGAATATGTATATCATTGACAGTATGCCATTTAATAGCCACCACCTATTGACTTAGGAAGGTGATAGATACTTGACAATATTTGTAATGAAGATATGAAAATATTTGTGCTTGTAATGACACCATTCCATTTAGCAGGATTTACAAGGATTTTGACCCAATGCCAATGGAGCTGTGCAAGAGAAAATTTGCACGCTTGGTTAGTGTTTGGAAACCGCAGATGCAGGAAATAAAAGACAAACACAGAGAATGCTGGAAGCACTCCAAAGGTTGGGCAGCATCAATGGGAAGAGAAACAGAGACAGTATTTGGATCTAGGTCTCCTTAGCAGAACTGCAAAAATGAGAAAACAATTTTGTTAAACTGCTGAGAGGGTCAAAGTGAGGAGAGCAGAAGGAATTTCTGCGATAGAAGGGAGACTAAAGTGGCCAAGGTAGCAATTAATTTATTTAAAATAATTTGGAGACATAAAAATAAAAGGAAATAAACTTAAAGAGAAAAATATAATATTTTGTGGAGAGAGAATTAAAAAAAATACAGACGGTTAAATTCTGTATTAAATATTAAGAGTTCAATGTATCCAGACATAAGATGAGATATAGGTGATGCAAGACATTAGTCTGCTTGGATTTTTTTGTCCTTTGCCACTAGGGACTATTCCCTTGTCCATTAGACAAAGCAACTCTCTCCTCTTATCTAAAAACCTGTCTACTCTTTGACGAGGTTCACCCAAACAACTGTCTTCATTTTACTGCTGTAATTCAGAACTTTCTTTATAAATTAAGTTCCACTACCTTTCACGAGGTGCAGCCTCCTTTTATATGATTTCACTATCATTCAGTTTCCCCAAGTCCGTTTGACAAATTACCAATTAACACCAATAGTTTGCCAGTTTTATTCAGTTGCCCTTTTGGAATCATCCTTTCTTTCTGTTTGTCCATTTCCAAAGCTACAAACAGTGGACAAAATGTTTAAGAAGGAACTGCAGATGCTGGTTTAAACCAACGATAGACATAAAAAGCTGGAGTAACTCAGTGGGACAGGCAGCATCTCTGGAGAGAAGGAATGGGTGATGCTTCGGGTCGAGACCCTTCTTCAAATCGTCTGAAGAAGGGTCTTGACCCGAAACGTCACCCATTCCTTCTCATCAGAGATGCTGCCTGTCCCGCTGAGTTACTCCAGCTTTTTATATCTATCAACAAACAGTGGATGTCTTTACTATTCTCATTGCCTCCCTGTGCATTCCAATGCCCTACATTTGCTTGTCATGACTTCAGGTATTTGCCCCCAACATTTGCTCCTCAACTCCTTTAAACTGGTCTCTTTAACTATCTTTAGTTCACATACTAAATCTTGTTCACTTCACCTCACATTCATTTTTTCCCTTCCACTTGAACAATTGGTGATACTTGAAGAGACCGACCACTGCTCTAAAATGAGTTAAACATTATTAAAGCAAAGAGACAGAATAGAATAGAGAATTAGACTTAAAAGGATAAAGACTGAGGGATTCAATAATAATAGGAGAGAAGTTTATAAAAAAACGAATATATTTGCAAAAAGTCACAAATATGTTAATTAGAAAAAGATGATCAAAAGAGAAACAATAGGAAGACCTGGAAAGCAGCAGGAAAATGTGTAGGTAAGTGACAAATAAAAATTAAATACAAAAAGAAAAGAAGGAAATAAACAATTATTTTTTACATTAACAAACAAGGGTATAGCATGAAAATAAAGGAAGGATAACTGATTGCGGAGATACACTTGACTATGATTTGGCAGGAGTCCAACTCACCATTACCCTAACAGGAAGGGATGGATACTGATCCTGTACAGAAATTATAACTGTGGATTTAAAAATCAGGCCAAAAATTGTGGAGGAGACAAAGATTAATTATCTCAGTACATGCACATTAACGTTTGTGTTACAAACAAATTATACTTGCTTGTATTTAAACAGTGCATAAATGTGACACATGCAGACGAATAAGCTGCAATGCCTGTTCAGGATGAGTGAGCACACTTGTTTGAATGTCATATTTATCCCTGTACTTTGTCAGAAAATTAACTTCTTTGGAGTTTGTACTTGAGATGAGCATATGGTTGGTGATCTCAGGAGATGACAGCCTATCCAAGCGATAGCTCCATGTGGCTCCAGCAGTCGTCTGCTGGCAGATGCTTTGGGCTTTTCTGCGATTAAGCAGAGATCATCACTGTTTTCTTTGAGCACTGCTGTGCCTTGTACTCTGAAGTGTTTTGTTAATCACTGTCTGCCTTCGACAGAAGCTGCCAAAGCTCTCATTAAGTTTGAATTCTGAACTGTCATGCTCGGATGACGGAATTTCATCCCTTTTCTGCATGACTGAGATTTATCATGGAAAGATGCCAGTTAGAAAATCCTGACACTAACATTTATTTGTTTTTGCACTTCACTGACAAAAAAAGAGCAGGACTTGATTTTTTTTTAGTTTTGATGTTAATTCCAGAAATTGTTTATTTGTCTGTAACCGCTCATTATTTCCCAACGTTCTTTTCATCTCTTAAAGTTTCAGCAAAACCCAGTCCCAGTTCATTTTTTCTCCTCCACACATCAGCCCTGTTTAACACAATGTAGAGTAGCTTCTAATTTCCCCTACATAGAGGTGCACTTTTTTTTTTAGTATTCTACTCATTTAAGCCAAAGTGACCCAGATAGGAAAAGACTAGTGAGGTCAGTTCCAACTATTTGAAAAGTTCCTATATGCTATCTGACTGCAAACCTGTTCTAAAGGAGCAGAATATAATTTTCCCTTCTTGCATTTCTGTTTATCTTTTTCAGAGTCACAGGCTTTTCTTTCTGGTGAAATGTGATATAGGAATAGGAAATAAGAACTACTGTTATGTTCCTACACACCTTAGATCAAGAGAATAATTCAGGTTGCTACGGTCAGTAATAAATCGTGGTAATTTGAGGCTTTCGGACAAAGCTGTGTGAGAGAAAGCAAGGAGAAGGCTAGATCATGTGTGGCAAGGAAAGACTAACCTTTCAATTCCAGATAACTGATGACTGAATGGGTTTGTTGCCAGCTGCCCCCATATTTGCTTGCAGTTGTTCAGTCGAGCTGCTGGTGGTTTTCCTGACAGCCAGTTCATGACTGTGGTAGGTATTCAAGGGTGGCCATATCGATAACAACATGTAGGATTAGACTGCACCTTCAGCCTCAGTTTTCCTTAACTTGTGTGTTTTCAACAATGTTAACATTCAGGTTCTCACAAAAGCATTAGAAAAGTTATGCTGCAAGTAATGTTTTTAGTTAAGAAATGCTATTAAAACAAAAGTAAGTTTATATTAAAAAGATTAAAAAAATGAAAAAATGTTCACCCTAACAAAGTATACATTTTTTTAAGATCTTATTTATTGATCAATGTTATTAAATAATAAAAAATGAGAAGTGCAAAGCAAAATGCCGACTGTGGGACTGAGATCAGACAGTCCCTATGTAAACCTGTGTAATGGTATAGTTGGATTACATTTTTGACAGGTCCAATGGTTGTTGAATCTGTGAAACTTTGTTCCTTTAATGTAATACTTACAGCCAGTTATATAGATAGGAGAATTTATCTGCCCTATTTTATGAAAAAGAAACTGATAATAATCCCAAGTGCAGAACATGTTCAGTCTAATGGTGCTTGGCTACAGATGTCCCTTTAAGTTAGGTGAGTCCAAATTTTTTTATTGAAGTGTAAACATAGAAACATAGAAAATAGGTGCAGGAGTAGGCCATTCGGCCCTTCGAGCCTGCACCGCCATTCAATATGATCATGGCTGATCTTAAGTCATGAATTTTAAGTCAAATTAAAACTGACCTTTTTAAAGGTTCAATTAGTTCCAACATGAAAACAATACATTTAGCTTTGTGACTCAAAATAACTAAATAATGCGTACCTCTCTAAATTTTGTGAGGAGACTATTAACATGATGAAACACAGAACCAGAGAACGTTATAACATAGAAGGAGGCCATTCTGTCTATCTTGTCCCTTCCTGTAGAGAACGCGACCTCAACCTAATCCTAATTGATTTATATCGCTTCAGTTCACAAATTATCTTTGCTGATGTATTTTGAGTGGGTTGCATTATATGAAAATGTCAACATGAAATGAAGTAATTCCTCCTTTTTACAATAAAACAGGGTCATTATTTTTAAAAAGTAGTTTAGAGAAGGTGGAAGTAATAATAAATGTTGCAGAACTTTAAAAATATTTGGGACTGTTTCAGAAAGATATCTCATCCTTAGTATCATTCTGCCAAATCTCCTCAGCAGTCCTGAAAGTGGCGACACAGCTGGCAGGCTGATGAAGAAGATGTTTGGCATGCTTGCCTTTATCGAGTACAGGAGTTGGGACATCATGTGGCAATAGTACAAGACTTTATTGAGGGCAGTTCATATTCTTGATTTTGGACAAAACATTTGTTATTTTTGATCTTCTAAGACATTGCGCATAAGGAGGCAAGACCCAGCACAATCTAGTTGTGAGATTAAAGGGCAGGAAATGCATGGATCATGACACACTGATGCAATTCGGTCCTTTTATTTAATAAAATTATGGTCACTTTTTATTTTTGATGTAATCTACTATGGCTTTCTCTGTCTGCACTAACAATGGAAATTCTGAATGTAAACTTGTTTTGCTCGCATTATATCTGCCTACTTTAATTCCCAGGCAATTACATTTCCTGATGGGCATTAAGGTTTGAAATTCTCAAGGATTTAGCTCAGAAGTGGTGGAGTTCACCGTATTGTTGAAAATTCAAAATTTTGCAAAGACAATATTATTATTGTTGACTGGTTGTATGCAAAAAGTTATTTGATCTAAGGTGTCTTGTGGCACATCATGGGGAATAAATGCTTTATTCCGTCTGCCTCCGGCTAAATGGTAACCTTATTCCTTCTGAATGCATATTCTGATTTCATATGTATTGTTGTCCCCGGTATAATTTATGGTAATGGGGAAGAAGTACAATAACAGTTTCATTTTTCTGTGCAACTTTTATCAACCTTCTTCGTTGTATAATATGTGAACAGAACTAAGATTAGTAAACTCAGTTTTAACTAATTCAAACTGTCTCTGGAACTGACAAGGATTGGCCAGATTTAAGACACACATCAAAGAGAGTAACCATGGTAAACATTATGCAGTTTGATTGGATTATATTTGTACAATGAGCAATACATGTATCCTAGATGCAGATTATCTATTTGTGGTAGTTCGAAAGCATGAAAGGAAGCATTTTTCATTCTAAATACTCATATTTCTTTGCTTCTATTACAAATCGCTCCAGATTTGTTAAGGCATGCTTTGTACTATGATATCCTCATGAAAGAAAAACATATTTTCTTTCTCACAAGCAAAATTGGCATAATTTTCAAACGGAATTAACAAATCAAATAGATTTAAAAAACTGATATTTTCTATCACACTGATTCCTTTTTAATTCCTCTGTCATTTTCTTTGTTTATTTTTGATGTAATTAGCTAAGATTAGCACGCATTGCATAATGTTTAGAGCTGTCCAGAGGTTCCGCATCATAAACTATTGTTACACTCATCTTCAAATTGACTAGCTGAGTTTCTGTAGATGACATTTATAATGGGATTGTCTCTTAATTCTGTTAGCCGGCTGAAACCCAGAATGTTCAAACCCAGCTACTGTAGTCCCCTTCAATTAGACAAAATTCACTCCAGCTTATGACAGGCAAAACTTATGATAGCATGCATTGAAAGGCGCCTTTTGCCACAACTAGACATACAAAATCTACGGCAATAATAGACAAGCAAAATTAAGATGTAATCACTCATGTAAAAAACAAATGGATATGTTGCAAACAGTAGAGGATGCTGTGACCATCATGACGGGGCAGCAGAGGTATTTAAAGGTAGGTGTGTGCCAAGCTGATGAATATCTTTGTATTTTCCTTGGTATTTTCTCCTCAAATATTAGTTTATTTGTTATGTTGCGTTTTAAATCCAGATTGCCAAGGCAATGTTAGCAATTTAGTTTGAATGTTGTCTTCACACAGGTCTTCTCTGTTACTTTCAATCTATAATCCATTATCCATTTAGGGAATGTTGAACTGGGCAGATTTGTCAAAAATGGTCTTGCCCTTATTCTCACATATATTAATGTTGGTATGTGAAACAAATATAATCTTTTTTGGTTAATTGTTTTCATTTTATTTCCATTTTGTGCAACCTGTTTGCAGAGTGGCAGAATAAAATATTCTTGCTGTATTATTTGTACAGTACATAATCATTTTATTTTTTAAAAAGTAATGCATTCTGTAAGTATCGTGCGAAAGAAAAACTTTTAAAATCACTTTTCAATTCAATATTTGAAACTCCCCAATGTTGGATTATTAGAAACAGACAGAATATTAGGATTGTATGTGTTGTAGGTCAGAGAATATATTTTGAAATTGGAAACATAATTCAATATTTGGAGAGTTAATAGATACCTCAGCTTGATCAAATTCAGCTAGAGTGAACTTCGTTTCCTATGGGTATTAGGTTGAATATATGCAAGCATTTGCTTAGCATGGTTGATGCAATCAAGACAGAATTTTCTTAGCTGAAGCATTATTGACAATGAGGTTTTTTTGCACTGTCAGCAAAATTCTATGCATTGCAAAAACTCTGAACAAATATAGAACAAAATTTATACTCAGATTACAGAGGCAAACAGAATTTTCTCCACAGGAATCCTATTTTCCTCAGGATTTATTGGTACAAATTGTGTTTATGCTGATTTTATGCTACACTATGCTGCTTTTTCTTCTGACCTTGCCTTGAGGGCATACATTTGTTCTGCATGTCATTTTAATATCTCATTGCATTGTTAGGTGGGGGGCCTACACGATGAAGAGTATACTTTATGTAATATTCTACCTGGTGTTTTGCTCAAACAGTAATACCACTAGTAAAGAAAATAACCAGCCATGTGTAATTCAAAGGCACAAGAATGCAGAGAACATTGCTCAGGGTAAGGTGTTATCCACATATGGAGCAGCAAAAGAACCAAATGCAATAAAATGCCCTTTATTGCATTTGCTTCTTTTTCTGCTCCATATGCTTCTGTTGTTTTTCCTCATCTTGTCCAAAAAGCACAACTTCCAATTAAAGTTTAAAAAAATTTTTGCTGCAGGAACTCAGTGGGTCAGACTGCATCTGTGGAAGGAAATTATCAGAGGGAGGGAGTGGGGTGGGTAGAAGGGAATGGAGGGGGGGGGGGGGGGGAATAAAATGGGGACCTGGAATTGGGGGTTGGGGTACCAAAGGAGGAGTGGAAAAGGGGAAATGGATTGGGTGACCGGACCCGAGGGTATGAAAGGAAAGTGTTCATGGATGGGCAGTGGCTTGTAGATAGAAGCAAGCACAGGTTTTCAGTACATGCTGTTGCCAGTGTGGGTCTTTTTTTACAAAAGTACACTGTGCATCATAATCATAATAATCATAATCATACATTATTAGCTAAGTATGTTTTGCAACATATGAGGAATTTGATTTGCCACAGTCATACCAATAAAAAGCAACAAAACACACACAATATATTTTAACATAAACATCCACCACAGTGACTCCTCCACATTCCTCACTGAGATGGAAGGTGAAAATAAAGTTTAATCTCTTCCCTTCTTTGTTCCCCCGCAGTCGGGGGACTCGAGCCTTCCTTTGTTGGGACGATCTTGGCTCCCGTAGCTGGTGGTCGGGGCCTCCGCATCGGGGGATCAAGCTCCCGCATCGGGGGGGATCTCAGCTCCCCCGTGCTGGGCGATCGGACCCCGGGTCGGGGCTGGTCGAACCCCTTGCGACTTTGGAGCTTCCCGACTTCAGTCTCTACCCGAGACTGCGAGCTCCTTGATGGTGAAATCCGCAGGCCGTGGTTGGAGCGTCGATCCCAGGCAAGGGATTGCAAGCTCCGATGGTAGGTCCAGGGCCCCACGGTGGGGCTCAAAGTCAGTCTCGAGCGAGGCCTCCAGCTCCATGATGTTAGGCCGCAGAGCGACCGGAGATACGATCCGGAAAACAATCGCATCTCCGGCAAGGTAAGAGATTGGAAAAATGTTTCCACCCACCCCCACATAAAACAAACCAAAGAACATTAACACATACTTTTAAAACACACTCAAAATAACAAACAAGATGAAAAGACAGACAGACCATTGGCGAGGCTGCCATCGCTGACGGCTCCACCCATATTCACAAGACTGATAAGATAATGAATATAATCACATGACACAAATCACACCATTCTGGTACTCGGTTTTTAAAGTTACCATTACCATTATATACATTATTATATACACTAGAGTAAATGAGAAAGGGTTACCCAATACTGGAGAATTTAATGTTCATACCATAGGATTGTATACCACCCCAGCCTAATTTGATGTTCAGTTCTTCTAATTTGCATGTCACCTATGTCATCTTAACTTGGCAGTGGAGATGTGAGATGGGATTGTGTTGAACCTGGTGGAAGCGTTGGGCAATGATTGTTAAATGCAGAGGCTGCTGGGAGGGGGTGGTGGAAGATGAGGACCAGGCCAACTTTTTCCCGTTTCTGGCTGGAGAGATGTGGGACGAGGGCAGAGCTGTGCGAAGTAGAGCAAAAAGCTGTGACAATTATAAATAGGTGCATCTAATGATGAATTTAAAGGAATCAAATCCTTTGTAGGGCTTCATTGAAAGTACTACTTTGTTACCATTGTTTATTTCAGTCATCTTTTAATGCATCCCGCAACTATTGTGGTGAACTATCCTGAAACTGATCACAACTTCATTGGTCAAACAATAACATTTTGTATCAGAGCACAGTTTCCAGGTGCAAATTGAAGAACAGGAACAAGAGAAAGAATAGTTAGATAATTTAGTAACTTGTTATATAATTCACAAGGTATTGGCTTGTAATGATAAATATCTTAGAAAACACAGCATAAGTGACATCCTGTTAATTGAGTCTACCCCTTTGAATGAACTAAAAGCAATTTTACCAAAATTATTTAATCTCTGCACACATTATGTCAGGTGAAATGTCCAAGGTAAAAAAGAATCTGCTCCATTGATAACTGAGCAAAATCCTTATGACTTCAAGCATCACAGCTATTTTTGGGTCACCCAGAACAGATCTGACCACTTAAGAGTGGGCACTCATGAGGTATTGTGGGACATTTGTATCAACAATATTATACCCCTGTCCCACTTAGGAAACCTGAACGGAAACCTCTGGAGACTTTGCGCCCCACCCAAGGTTTCCGTCCGGTTCCCGGAGGTTTTTGTCAGTCTCCCTAATGGTCGAAAGTGGTTTCCGCTTCTTCTATGTTCCGGCGATTATTTCAAAAAATTCAAAACCGGCCGCGACTAAAAATAGGTTGCCGTTTTAAAAATCGGTAATTTTTTAGTCAAAGCCGGTTGTGATGCTAGTCGAAGGTGGTTGCCGGAGGTTGCAGGTAGTGGAAGGTCTTGCAGGTAGTCTTACCTTCCACTACCTGCACCCTCCGGCAACCCGCTTCGACCATTTAGGGAGACTGACAAAAACCTCTGGGAACCTCCGGGAACTGGACGGAAACCTTGGGTGGGGCGCAAAGTCTCCAGAGGTTTCCGTTCAGGTTTCCTAAGTGGGACAGGGGGATTAAATTCCACCATGATCTTACATCATAGATCAGCATATTCCTTACTTTCACAACACAATCAGGAGCAGGTTTCCAAGATGCAGTACAGAACGCCACAGGAGATCTTTTTTCCCTGTGGCTATCAAACTGTACAACTCATCCCACTTCTGTCATGGGGTAGACTGACTCCCCTCCCCCCTCCCCACCCCCTCCCCAATCTTTGCACGGCCCCAATCCTTTCCACTCCTCACTTTAATTCCATGTTTCATGTATCTTGTTGTGTTTTATGACTGTTGACAGATCAATTTCCCTCCTGGTTCAATGCTCAGAGGGTAAATAACAAAGAATAAAACCAAATGAATTTACAACAATGTTCCACCAAATGTGCTGGGTGGGAGATCCACATTAATTTGTTACTCAAGCTGCACCATCATGGAAGGCAGACTCAAGACCCTACATGGTTAGAACATTTGAATCTTTCCACAAAATGGAAGAAGTGCATTCTCTCCGCAAAAAAACACAATAACTCCAATTTGGCTAAATTTCATCCCATTTTGAACCACCAGCAAATTGAGATAAGATGTAAGTGGCAATGTACCTGATCCCCAGTAACTTGCACATGAGTATCCAGTTTGGGATTTTGCCAGGACATCTAATGTGCACATTGATTTCCATGCAGGTCTTCCCTTCTGTGCCTCAGTCACCCATTAACCAGTTAACCAGCTTCAGGTAGAACTTTCCTATCTCTTAATTGTTTTTGCAGTTTCTGTTATGTAGATAGAAAACTGCTTTTTTTAAGGTGATGGTTGATTTAACTAATTAATATTTAGATGTACAAGAATGGCTTGATAATAAAGACTATGATGCAAGGTGTTCCTGAGATGGGAACATCAGCACATATCAAGGTAAAAGAATCAGATATTGAATTATACAGCATGGAAAGAAGCCCTTCGGCCCAACTTGCCCATGCCGACCACCTATCTGTGCTAGTAGCACCTGCCTGAGTTTGGCCTATATCCCTCAAAACCTCTTCTATCCGCAAGCATCTGAAGGCTGAAGAAACCTGAGATGCAGCTCATCCAGCAACATAGTCATAGCCATGACATAAACAGATTTTTCAGAAGTTTCAATGTCAACGTGGGCCCAAATACCCAATGCCCACCCTGCCTAGAGCCAAGAAGGAAGGCATTTTTTCTAGGACAGTGTAGTCTGCAAGTGCTGGAAGGAGCATTTAGTCAAACCCCACAACCGTGACACTGTCCTTTGCATTAGTGACCCTTATTCACAAGAAAGTATTAAGAACAACCACAGCAAAACTTTAAACCAACTGAAAAACAAGACCTCAGGGAGCTGACAGCAGAAACCCTACGCAGTCACAGGGAGAATATGTGATATCCACACAGGTAGCACTGGAGTTGGATGGTAGCACAGGTAGCACTGAGTTGGATGATCAGCCATGATCATATTGAATGGCGGTGCAGGCTCGAAGGGCCGAATGGCCTATTCCTGCACCTATTTTCTATGTTTCTATGGAGATCAGAAACAAATGCAGCTCGCTGGATCTATGCACTACCTGCGGTGGTACCACGGTGCTATGGGTTCATTCATCAGGAGCACACAGAAGCCCAGGGTAAATAGCGGAAGAAGCCTTTTATCCTCCGAACATCCAACTCCACCCATTGCATCCAACATCTCCTGCCCCACGTATAGCAAAGTCTGCAGGTCCCACATTGCCCTCAGTTTCCACAGAACCAGATCGGGCGTAAATCATCCTCAATCCCATGGGGTTGCATCAGAAGAAGCAGACCTATGTTTTCCCCTGTGAGAGTTTCCAGGCCCACCCTCTGCAATAAAAAAATCCCAGAAATTCTATTAAGGATTTCTGATAAAATAGTAGGAAAATAATGAATTCCTGGTTGCTCTCACATGGATGGAAATAGTCACAAATCTGCTGTAACAAAATAAAATATAATCTTTTATACCAGAATGAAAACTTGAAGCTTGTTAGAAATTGCCAAGGTCTGGAAAGCCATGTTAGGTTGGCACTGTGTTTGGGACTCACAGTATTTAATGAGGCTCTTTCGCAGTTACGTTCTTTCATCTATGATATCCATGGGAGATAGAGAATGGACTTCGTGGGGTGTTGAGGGGTGGGGTCAGGCTAGAGTGAGACATGTTAGTAATTTAGGGAGCTGAGGCATCAGAGCATGAAAGTGGTCTTGGACAATTTGCCACCAGTAACCAAACGTATTAGAGACGTGATTTGTTGGTGGATGGTCAAGGGGGAATCAGACTGGGTGGCAAGGGCTATTGATGGTGAGCAGATGCATAATTAGACACAGTTTCAACAATTGTGCATTTTATTGAACCAGAGTCCAGGGGATGTTTTCTGCGTGTTTGAATGGGTCCAAGCATATGTCCCTCGTTTATGAAGATGACTGAGCTTGAATGCTTGGAAATGTGTTGCAGAACACTAAGGAACCCAATCATGTAAAGTGATTGGGTTTTAGATGATGTTCACGTGCATAATGCATACAATTTTGCATTATTCAAGAAAATTTCGAACCTTCTGTCAGTGACAAAAATATAATAAAGGCAGGGAATCATTGCACCTGAATTATTTGAAAGTCCCAACCTGAAATATTGTCTCCGTCTCTCCTTCTGTGCTTTTTGACCTACTTATTTAAACTGAAGGTTAAGGTGACGGGAATGTGCAACTATATGAAGTTTTCTTCATTGTTAGAAATAACCAAACAATCATGTCTATGGAAAATATGTAACTGAAATGAAAATTATCCTTGCATTCTGAATATCCTATACACTCTGCACATGTAACATTTACACTTCAATATTTAAAATGCAATGCAGCAGATGCAATTGTTGTAATTAGCTATCTTTCAATATGCAAAGCAATAACACAATATCTAATGATCACAATTTGTAATACCAAGTGAACTTTTTGACTGGACTATCATCTTTTAATTCATTAACAGCAATCCAGCACCTTCTGTTGCTGATAACACTATTGCCACAACTGATTGCTGTAATAATGTCCTCATAAAACATTTAAAAATAAATTCCAAACTGGTTTACGCGTTGAAATGTTTGACCTACAGTAGAAAGGGAATGCACAAAAAAGGTCAGACAACCCATTTTATTCATGAACTAGAGCTTTATAGATCTCGGAGTTATTAAAATGAATGATAAAATGGGCATTTAATTATTGGCCATATGCATCCTCTATTTGCAGCCTTACAGTGAAAACAGGAAACCATGAATTAATTTGCAGTAGTTTTCATAAATTACTGAATGACATGTTCTGTAATGTATGTTTTGCTATTTAATAACATAATGCGTCTTGTAGAACGGTTGCCTCCTTTCACATTTGCTTAGTTTATATTTGTTAAAGTAATTCTTGAGAGATGAATAATTGTGGAAATTGAAGAGTTAATCGCTCAGGTAGGGAGAATAAGAGAATTCCAGTTGGCAAAAGTTAGCAGGTAGCTGTCATAGTAAATGGCAGCAGCTGCTTGGAGTTCTAAAGAGCATGTCCCAGTCAGAACTGAAAACTGATGGCATCTACATTAATACTACCTTAATGGCCCATCTGCTGCTCCGTAGGGTCCCTAGCTGCAGTATGGAGTCATAGGCATTTGACAGGCAGTCTCTGTATGCCAGAAGTGCATCATACCACATGTTTGAGACAGCACTGTATCATTCTGATCTGTCAAACTTTCTCAGTCATTTATCAGGCAAGAAGTTGTAAAGTTTTACATGCGAATGGCTTTTGACATGAGGGAAGCCATATTGGCACGAAACACGGCTCTTTTTAAGTTATGGAAGCTCGGTCTGCATGTCACTCTTCCCTCGAAAGAGAGACCTGATTCTTGAGAAGCAGCACTGTGCATTCAAAAGATGTTATGACAGGCACACAGGAAAAATGAGTTCATCTGACAGTCAACAGTTCAATGTCAAGTACATTCTTTGCAAAATAAATTGCCGTGGCTGACGTTAGTTCTTCAGATTATATAATGATGTGGTTCTAATAAATGACTGGCTATGCATTATTAATGAAGAGTGCGGTGCCAGACTAAGTTTGAACATTTCGACTCAAGTCAGAATAGAATATGATAAAAATGTTTGGGCATTTTCGCAGCCTCCAAAAGGTACAAAGTGTGGTAATTTAGCAGCCTGTGCCCAGTCAACGGAGGCTAATGTCGGAGTCTCATTTTTCTATGTGCCCAATCCCAGCACATCATCAGAATCAAAAAGAGATGGGCATGTAACACAAGGGACAAAAGGACTCTCTCTAACTTCTACAGGTGCACAGTAGAGAGCATGCTGACCGGGTGCATCGTGGCTTGTTTCGGAAACTTGAGCGCCCTGGAGCGGAAAATACTACAAAAAGTAGTAAACATTGCCCAGTCCATCATCGGTTCTGACCTCCCTTCCATCGAGGGGATCTATCACAGTCGCTGCCTCAAAAAGGCTGGCAGCATCATCAAGGACCCACACCATCCGGGCCATACACTCATCTCCCCGCTACCTTAATGGTGTGCTAAAGCAAAGCAAGAATTTCATTGTCCTATCAGGGACACATGACAATAAAACTCTCTTGAACTCTTGAAAACGGATGAACAAAATAAGTGATCAAACTATCGATATGGATAATCACAGAAAGAAAATTGCAAAAGATAGTTGATATCACCAATTTCATCATCATCATCATCATCATCATCATCATCATCATCATCATCATTAAAAACATCAACGGGCACGGTGCCTTATGTACGACAGTGATGGTCGTTGTGGATGGCCGTTCGCTCGCTAGGAGCTCATCCGCCCTTTGAAAGGTAGACAAAAGTGCTGGAGAAACTCAGCGGGTGAGGCAGCATCCATGGAGCGAAGGAAATAGGCAACGTTTCGGGCCGAGACCCTTTTTGGTCCTGCTGTGGGTCCACAGCCCCCTCCTCACCTGGCAAACCAGGTAGGGAAGATGGTTTAGTCGCCGACTATCTAACCATGGAGCAGATAGCACAGGATTACATGGTACCCGTGGCGGTATTAACACACCCCGACCTGATCTGACCACCATTCTACTCGTACTTAAACCAGGAATACCAAACAACTGCACTACCATATCGTCATCCGAAGTGTGATACAGATAAAAATGTTTCTGTTTTAGTTATGATAGTGCAGTGAGAGAAATTTGGTTTTAAGATTTCAGTGTGATTAAATCCTTTACAGTAAATTCCATTCAGAAGGAGTATCTGTGATGTATATGAACACGTGATGATTTGTCTGTGTTGTTAGAAATATTTTTATTCCCTATTGAATTGAGCATTGCGATGTTTACAGCATTTATTGGCCACAAATGAATAGTACTAAAACTCAGCAGGAGGAATTGATTCTGTCCATTTTCTTGGTCAGAATCTGTTGTCTAACCAGCACAACTGAGCAGAAGGGCTTCAGAGGGACCAAAGTTACTTGAGCCACATCCATGCTGTTAAATTGCACTGCCTGTCATGTGTCCAGAAAGCCAAGTTTTTAGTTGTTAACAAAGAACATAGAACTGAACGGCACAAGGTCAGGCTCCGAACATGATGTAAAGACCAACCATTGCCTGCCTGCACATTATCTATATCCGTTCATTTCCTGCATATCCATATGCCTGTCTAAAGGTCTCTTAAATGCCACTTGCTCGTCGCCTCAACCGTCAACCCTGGCAGTTCCAGGCACTTGTGGAATAAAGTAGCTCTGCACATCCCCTTTAAGCTTTGCCCCTCTCACCTGCCATATGCACCAGGATCAGAACAATGACATACTTACTTTCTGCAGCATTACAGGCCCATTAATGCAATAACATACTATCTAACCATACAATTATCATGATACAATTAATGAAAAATTAGACCTTAATAGTGCAAAAGCAAAGAATCTACTGCAAACAAAACCAATTCCATATTAGATTGTTGCGGTAGGCGGCGCGACTCTCGTCTGCAGCGGCCTCTGCAGTCCGTCTGCGTTTTTATTATTTTATGTCTATGTTTTAATGTAGTTTTTGTTATTTTTGTTGGGGTATGTGTGTGGGGGGGTGGGGGTGGTGTGGGGGGGGTTGGGGGTAACTTTTAAATCTCTCCCTGCACGGGAGACCCGACCTTTTCTTTGTCGGGTCTCCGTTGTCGTTGGGGCTGCAACGAGGAGCGGCCTCCAACAGGAAAACCGGGGGCTCTGATGCCGAGTACTCACCTCACCGTCGCGGAGCTGGCCGAGTCCAGAGCGGGTGGAGCTGTGGTGGACGCTGCTGCGACCCGACCCCCGGAGATTCGGTGGCTGCAACTGCGGGTTTGGCGGACGGCACCGGGAGCCCGCGGGTCCCTGGAGGGAGACCGCTTTTCGGGGCTTCCGCAACGGCGACTTCTCCCGCCCGAGTTGCGGGGTTGAAGAGCACCTGGAGCGGAGCCTACATCACCGCCCCGCGCGGCTTGGAATGGCCGCGGGAGTTTGCGAGCGCACGCCGGGGGCTCTAACATCAAGACCCGGTGTGCGACCTTGCATCACCCGGCGTGGTTTTAATGGCCACGGGACAATTCGCCATCGCCCGCCGGGGGCTTTGACTTTGACTCTGACATGGGGGGGGAGAGTGCAGTGGAGAGAGAAGTTTTTTTGGCCTTCCATCACAGCAATGTGATGGATGTTTATGTAAAATATGTTGTGTCTTGGGTCTATTTGTTTGTAATGTATGGCTGCAGAAACGGCATTTCGTTTGGACCTCAAGGGGTCCAAATGACAATAAATTGAATTGTATTGTATTGTATTGTATTGCTGAGGTTGGGTTGTGCAGTGTGCTTTAAGAGCCTGATGGTTGTTGAGAAGAAGCTGATCTTAAACCTGGAGGTTACAGTTCTCAGGCTCCTGCCCCTTCTTCCTGATGGTAGCAGTAGCATGAGAGTGTGGCCAGGGTGGTCTTTGATTACATTAGCTGCCTTTCTTATGGCAGTGCCTCCTAGAGATATCTCTGATGGTGGGAAGGTCAATACCACAATGGAAGGTGATGAACTGGCCAAAGTCGACCACTTTCTGCAACCTCCTTCATTCCTGGGCTTTTGAGTTAGTGAGCCGGACCTTAATGCAACCAGTGCAGTATTCTCTCTACCCTGCACCTGCAGAAGATTGATTGATTGATTATTTGGTAACTTGCTGAATCTTCTCAATCTTCTAAAGAAGTGGAGGCATTAATGAGGCTTCATTGTGATTGCATTAGTGCAAGGCCCAGAACAGATCTTCAGAGGTATGCATGAAGCTCGCGACTTTCGCCACCACCATTCTGTTGATGAAGTCAGGTTTGTGGATGCACCCTGAAGCTTTTCCACCCTGAAGTCAACCGTTAGCTCCATGGATTTACTAACATTGAGAGCAAGATTGTTATTTTGGCACCATTTAATCAGATTATCAATCACCTTCCTGCACCCTGACTAATTGATACATAATTGCTCCAACAACAGTTGTATTGATGGTGATATAAACGGTGGTTGTATCTGTCTACGCAGTTATGGGGATAGACAAACTAGAGGGGGGGACTCGAGCTTGAGGTGTTCCTGATTAGTTTCGTTTAATTTAGTTTAGAGATTCAATGCGGAAACAGGCCCTACGGACCATTGAGTCCACACCGACTAGTAATCCCCGCACATTAACACAAGCCTATACACACTAGGGACAATTTACACTTATACCAAGTATACAAACCCAAGCCAATTAACCTACATAACTTGTACGTCTTTGGAGTGTGGGAGGAAACCGAAGATCTCGTAGAAAACCCACGCGGTCACGAGGAGAAGGTACAAAATCCGTACAGACAGCACCTGCAGATGGGATCGAACCCGGGTGTCCGGCCCTGCAAGAGCCGTAAGGCAACAAGTCTACTGCTGCGCCACCATGCCGCCCTGATGGTCAACTAGGTGGAAGTGCTGTTGCAAATTCATACTGATTGAGGTCTGCGGATGAGAAAGTTAAGGATTGACTTGCCTCGGGACAAACAAAGATCCAGTTGCCTGAGTTTGATGATAAGGCTAAAGAGGATGTTGGTGTTGAATGCTAAACTGCAGCCGATGAGCATCAGTCTGGTTATATGTTCTTATTGTCCAAGTGGTCCAGTGCAGAGTGGGGAGCCAGCAAGATCACACCCACCATTGATCTATTTTGGCAGTGGGCCAATTGTAGTGAGTCCAGATCCTTACTAACGGTGGAGTTCCTGTGTATCATAAACAAACTCCAAAATCACTTCATCACAATGCCACCAGCCAGTAGTCATTGAGGCATGTCACCTTGGTCGCAAACATTATGGAAACATAGAAACATAGAAAATAGGTGCAGGAGTAGGCCATTCGGCCCTTCGAGCCTGCACCACCATTCAATATGATCATGGCTGATCATCCAACTCAGTATCCCATCCCTGCCTTCTCTCCATACCCCCTGATCCCTTTAGCCACAAGGGCCACATCTAACTCCCTCTTAAATATAGCCAATGAACTGCCCTCAACTACCTTCTGTGGCAGAGAATTCCACAGATTCACCACTCTCTGTGTGAAAAATGTTTTTCTCATCTCGGCTCTAAAAGACTTCCCCCTTATCCTTAAACTGTGACCCCTTGTTCTGGACTTCCCCAACATCGGGAACAATCTTCCTGCATCTAGCCTGTCCAACCCCTTAAGAATTTTGTAAGTTTCTATAAGATCCCCCCTCAATCTTCTAAATTCTAGCGAGTACAAGCCGAGTCTATCCAGTCTTTCTTCATATGAAAGTCCTGACATCCCAGGAATCAGGCTGACATCAGCAATCAGACATTATGGATGTCCTTTTAAAGCCGGTGGGGATCTCAGTCCGTAGTAGTGAGAGGGCGAAGATGTCTGTAAAAAATCCAGTCAAGTTATACTAATTATACTTTCAGAGAGAAGTTTGAAGAAGGGCCCTGACCCAAAAGGTCATCTATCCATCTTTTCCAGAGATGTTCCCTGACCTGCTGAGTTACTCCAGCACTTTGTCTATTTGTGTTTAATCAGGCATCTGCAGTTCCTTGTTTCTACTATCAGTGAGAGACACATTCTGCAGGTTCACCCTCATGCTTCTGTCATCGTCCTCAGTGACTAAGATCACAGTGTTTTCAGGGGCTGCAAGTCACCCTAGCATAAGTTTGGCTAATGCGCGGAGAATTCATAAGCGTTCCAGTTTCTCATTCAAAAGCTTTGTAAAAATAAAATGTGTAATCAGGGTGTGGAGTGTGATTGCTATTTAAGTGGGTGATTTTTGAACTTGTGGCCTTGTTGGCTAGTTGCTGCTGTCATCCAAGGATTAGCACACAGCCCTGCTTGCTGGCGTCCATAACCCGAATACATTGCAAAGAGTCTCTGTTAGCTGGAATTCCAACAATTAGAGTTGACTGCACGTGTCAGCTTCAGATGGTAAGAATTCCCCAAGGCCATATTAAAATCCTAGTATTTTATACAAATACACAGATGGTATACAGATTTTTATAGAAGCAATGACAGTTTCTTTGGCTCTTGCATGGCAATCTTCAATCATTTTTCTTCCCTTCTGTTTGAAGTCACCCCCAATACACCATGCATTCTTTGCAGATGGAATCATATTCTATTGATTTGTTGTACTTTATGACTTCAAACTCAAAGACATTGTTGAGCTGAGTTATTAATCACACTGTAGAATATCTTGAAGGTTCAAATAAATAATTGAATTAAAGTACAACAAATAAAGAACTGAAAGTCATGCAGACAGATAAAGATACTTAAAATTAGAATCAGCATCCCTTTGATTCTTGCTATATCTTGCTATATAGAATTTTGTAGATTTACAACAGAAAAATATACTGCTCAGCTCAGTCATTGTACATTTCTTCCTTTTGAGTGCTACCTTACTATCAAATGAGGAGTCTATTTTCATATTCATTTGCTGTTAGCTTTATAAAATAGAAATTGTAAGGTTATTACGGTACTGAAAATTTTACACCTTTCAGAACACGCATAAGATTTCCTTTGAAATCTCTTAAAATAAATCTTAAAGGCATGCACTATGTACTAATGAGTTGTAACTCATGCTTATTGTATGTTGGAAAGAATTTGAGAACTCTGGACAAATAAGAAATCTAACATTGTGAGAATCTCACAAAATGTTTCAAGGGGGTGGAGTATGAAAGGCTTGACTATGTAGGTACAAATATCTTTGGGAATTTGGGAAATGGCAGATGTCTGGAATTAATTTTTCATATAAGTATTTGTGAATAAGAAAACTGTATGTCTTTCTCCCTTTGAAGACTGACAATCTTCCAGATTCAGCTGGCAGATACAGGAATCAATAGCAGCAAAGACTGTGTTAATGTAAGAGCAGAAATCATGTCCGGAGACAGGGTGACATTTCAAAAAATTATGATACTGATATAATTCATAAATCATGAAATGTTATTGTTATTCCAAACACTGGACAACAATGTCAGGAGGAATTTATTGGTGCAATCAATAATCGAAAATCAGAAATGAAGACATTGGTTTGGAAGGTAGCTTCCAAATGGAGGATGAAATTGATGGACAACAGTGACGGTGAAGAAAATGAGTACATCTACCTTCAGTATTTTATATGCAAGTAAATAAATATTTACCCATATGGTACCAGCCTCCAGCATTCTGTTGAGGAACTTAGCTGCTGTGCACCTTAGATTAGAACCATCCCATTCGGGGACTGATCGTAGAGCAGGGCTTTTCTCTTGATATCTGGCGGTCGTCAGTATTTTGGCTGCATTTAGTTTAGAGATGCAGCACGGAAACAGGCCCTTCAGCCCACCGAATTCGCCCCAACCAGTAGTCCCCGCACAATAACAATACTCTACACACCACCCTAGGGACAATTTTACATTTTATACCAAGCCAATTAATTTCCAAACCTGTGTAAGAAGGAACTGCATTTGGTAGTTTAAACCAAAGATAGAATCAAAACGCTGGAGTAACTCAGCTGGACAGGCAACATCTCTGGAGAGAAGGAATGGGTGATGTTTCGGGTCTGAAGAAGGGTTTCGACCCAAAACGTCATACATTCCTTCTCTCCAGAGATGCTGCCTGTCCTGCTGACTTACTCCAGCTTTTTGTGTTAACCTACAAACCTGCTCGTCTTTAGAGTGTGGGGGGAAACTGAAGTTGTCGGAGAAAACCCACGCAATTCACGGGGAGAACGTACAAACTCTGAATCAAACCTGGATCTCTGGCGCTGTATGGCAGCAGCTCTACCGTTATGCCACCGTGCTGCCCAACTTAAAGATATTACCCAGTGAACCCCAGCTACGTGGCACATATCTGATGCTCAGCACACCGTACTGGGCTCTTCACCAGTGTTAACATACAAACTTTGCGGCCCCTTTATTTGTATTGACATTATCACATGTACAGACTCTCCTAAGTGACTACATAACCAGTCAAAACTCATGATAGGCCATTAACGAACCATTAAAGGGCCTGTCCCACTTGGCCGTCATTCGTGCGCCATTTACGTGACCTCCAAAAATGTGGTCGTCGCGTTGTGGTGCACGGGTAGCATGTGGGTAGCACGGGACGGGCGCATGGAGAGGCGTGGTGGAGTGTGGAGTTGCGAGCGGTATCGCGCGGCACGCCAGGATTTCGTGCTGCACGGAATCCCCGCGCGCCAACTGCGTGACATATCGTGTGCGCATGCTGCCGCATTGGGTATGCACGCTGATGCATTGGCGTCGCACACTGGCGTCCTGACATCTCACATGTATCGCTTGGTGACGCATGGTTACGTCACCGTGCATAACCATGCGTCGCCGCGCGCCGCAGGGTATTCTAATGACGTCACGGGCACCAAACGGCAAGATGACATGTGATTGGCGCGCGACGTCGCGTGTAACGACGTGTTGACCTATTTTACATATGATGCGTAAATGAGGTGCAAATGACTGCCAAGTGGGACAGGCCCTTAACTGTTGCATTCTCTATGGATGCTATCTCAGCTGCTGAATATCTCCAGTTTTTTCAATCCTTATTTCCCATATCCAGCATCCGCAGTTTTTGCATTTAGTTCAGTAAATTGGTTATTAACTGCATGTTATGTAGATGTGGACACAAGAAACTGCAGATGATGGTTTACAAAAAAACCCTTAAAGTACTGGAATAACTCAATGGGTCAGGCAGCATATCTGAAGACAGAGAAAGGTGACGTTTTGGGTCAGGACCCTATTTCAGACTTCAGAAGGGTCCCAACCCGAAATATCACCCATCTATCTCTCCTAGAGATGCTGCCTGACCCGCTGAGTTATACCAGCACTTTGTCTTCCTGTTATGCAGATATTGTCTGCTGCCCTTGATGGCAGAACCTGAGTATATATGATTTAAAGTGAGAGACACAAGAAACTTCAAAGTCTAAAGAAGGGTCTCAACCCAAAACGTTACCTATTCCTTTTCTCTTGAGATGCTTTATGGCCCGTTGAGTTACTCCAACTTTTTGTGTTTATCTTCAGTTTAAACCAGTAACTGCCTTGAAAAGCTTTGTAAATATATCAAATATGTTGCTCCAAAATTTATTCAACTTTGTACATCCTACAAATGAATGTGCTATATTAGCATTTTGAAACAAACATTTATCGCATCTGGGAGAGACGTTTGGGTAGAATTTATTCAAACTCGTTTTTGAATAATATAGTCTATGTAATAGTTTAAATTGAATTAAATTATGTCTTGCATTAATAGAGCAATTATGTGTGTTCATCAGATACTTTTCCCATCTATCTTTCGGGATCTTTATCATTAGTTCATGTTCCCAATCTTCTCTTAGTGTCTCTGTTGATGGTAATTCTCTATTTAATATATTATTATAAAAGTATGATATTAGTTTTTGTGAATCAGCCTTAATATTCATTGCTTCTTCTAAAGGGTCTAAAAATATAGTTTGGAATCTATGTGTATATTTCTTCATAAAGTCACATACCTGTATATATTGATTATCATTCAGTTTAAATTTTGATTTTAATTGTTGAAATGATAACAATTTGCCCAATTCATACATACCTCCTACTTTCCTAATACCCAGTCTATCCCATTGTTTATATGTTTTGTCGATAAGAGATGCTTTGAATGCAGGGTTGTTCAATAGTGGGGTTAGTACTGATAGATTATTTAATTTCAAGGATAATTTTATTTGTTTCCAAATTCTTATTGTATTGTGAATAATTGGGTTCTTCTTATATATTATACTATTCAATTTTATCGGTGAGAACAAGATCGTTCCTATATCGTACGGGAAACACTTCTCTTTCTCCATTCTTATCCACTCCGACTAGTGAGTGGAACTATCCAACCAGTACATTATGTTCTTAATATACACTGCCCAGTAGTAATACGTAAAGTTAGGTAATGATAAACCCCCAATATATTTGATATATTTACAAAGCTTTTCAAGTCAAGAATAGAACCTAATACGGAATGGATTTTATTTGGAATAATAGTCCTGCATCCAGGTCATTGAACAGCTTGGACTTCTGCGTCGACCCCGTTTCATCCACAGAGGCTCTTGGCGCAGGCTTGTTTGCTTCAACCACGGACATTCCATTCCATCCATCTGCTCACTACCACGCTCTGCCCCCCCTCACTCGCGTCACCCACCATCCCAGCTGACCGCACGCACTGTCAACCGGGACAACCTCAGATCCCTCCAGCCTGCCCCCATCCCTCCACCCTCTCATAATGCCAACTTTGCCCTCCTCAACACCAGGTCGCTCAACAACAAAGCCCTTGCCCTCCATGAACTAATCCTTAACAACACTCTGGACTTCCTTCTGCTCACTGAGACCTGGCAACAACCCAATGTCTTCTTCTCCCTCAATCAAACATCCCCACCTGGATTTAATTATATTTCCAAGCCCCGCCCCTCCCGCCATGGAGGTGGCCTAGCTGTTATTTTTAACCAGAATTTTCGTATCATTGAACTCACCTTCCCCCCAGTAGCATCATTTGAATTCCTCGCCTTCAAAGCCCTTTCCTCCATGACAGTCATCCTCATTTACCGGCCACCTAAACCAAACTCCTCCTTCCTATCTGACTTCACTGAACTCCTCACACTTGCCTCATCCCTCTCCCCACGTCTGCTGCTACTTGGTGACTTAAATATTCACATGGACTCCCCCACCTGCAAGCTCGCATCTGAATTCGCCTTTTTACTTGACAACTTCTCTCTCACTCAGCACGTCACCTTTCCCACCCATGACAAAGGTCACATCCTTGACCTGGTCTGCTCCACAAATCAACCGGTACTTGACCTCCATCCTTGCCTCTTCCCCCTCTCTGATCATAAGCTTATACGGTTCACCATCCCTTCTCCGACACCTCGCCCCCGCTTCCTCCGAGAAATCACCTTCCGTAATCTAAAATCCATTGATCCCCTCCATCTCTCTGACCTCCTCTCCACCACTCTCCCACTGGACTCAGCCCCCATCTCTCCTGATGATCTCACAAACCATCTCAACTCCACCTTGTCTACCTCCCTCAACACTCTGGCCCCCCTCAAAACAAGAACCGTAACTTTCAACACATCTTCACCCTGGTACACACCTGCACTTCGTAAACTGAAACAGACTGGTCGCCAACTCGAACGACTTACAAAGAAATCATCTCTCACAGTCCACCTTGAAGCTTACAAACTCCACCTCACTGACTACAAAGATGCTCTCATTGCTGCAAAATCTGCCTACCTCTCCTCCATATTCACCGATCCCTGCCTAAACCACAGAACCCTCTTCTCCACATTGGGCAACCTCCTCAAGCCTCGAGCCAACACTCTCCCTACCTCTAATCCGGATCTCTGCAACTCATTCCTCCACTTTTTCGCTGATAAAATCAGCACCATCTATCAATCTTTATCCCCTGTACCCGACTCCCCAGCATCTACTCCACCACCTACCAAGGCCCCTCCTTTCAACATCTCCACTGACCTCCTTACCCCTCCTCCACACTGCTTCCTCTCCCAGTTTGACCTGGTCACCCCTATAGAAATCTCCAAACTCATCAGCTCTTCCAAACCCACTACCTGCTCCCTCGACCCTCTCCCCACTCCCCTGCTGAAGTCCTGCCTCCCCGTTCTCTGCCCCTACCTCACTAATCTCTTCAACTCCTCATTGTCCAAAGGAATTGTCCCCTCCGCTTTCAAAACTGCTGCCGTTACACCAATCTTAAAGAAACCTGGTCTTGATCCCTCCTCTCTCATTAACTACCGCCCAATCTCAAACCTCCCCTTTCTTTCAAAAACCCTGGAGCGTATCGTTGCATCTCAACTTCATTCCCACCTCCTTGCGTATAACCTACTTGAACCCCTCCAATCTGGCTTTCGCCCCCCCCCCTCCATAGCACAGAAACTGCTCTCCTCAAAGTCCTCAACGACCTCCTCACCTCTGCTGACACTGGTTCCCTCAACATCCTCATCCTCCTCGACCTGAGCGCAGCCTTCGATACAGTGAACCATAACATCTTGCTCACCTGACTCAAAGACCTCGGCATTGAAGGCTCTGCACTCAGCTGGCTCAGTTCCTACCTTTCCAACAGATCCCACTTCATCTCTCTCCACAACCACACCTCTGCTACAGCCACAGTCACTCAAGGCGTTCCCCAAGGCTCCGTACTCGGCCCCCTCCTCTTCATCATCTACATCCTCCCCCTTGGTCAGATACTCCGCCACTTCAACCTGGACTTCCACTGTTACGCTGACGACACCCAGATCTACCTCGGCACCAAATCCCCCCACAACCCCCCCCCCCCCCCCCCCTCTCCCATATCAACTCCTGTTTGTCAGCTATAAAAACCTGGATGCAACATAATTTCCTCAAACTCAACAGCGATAAGACAGAATTCCTCCTCATAGTCTCCAAAGCCACACTCAGCAAAATCAATAACCCCACTCTCACCATCGACGGCACCACTGTCTCCCCATCTCCCCAGGCCCGCAACCTTGGCGTGATCTTTGATTCCACCCTCTCCCTTGAGCCTCACATCTGCCATGTCATTAAAACCTCCTTCTTTCATCTCCGCAACATCGCCAAACTCAGACCCTCTCTCACACCGCCAGCTGCTGAAAGACTCATCCATGCCTTCATCTCCTCCCGACTGGACTATTGCAACTCACTTCTCCTTGGCATCAGCTCCACCTACATCAACCAACTCCAACTGGTCCAGAATGCAGCCGCCCGACTCATCACCCATACCAAATCCTGCCATCACATCACTCCAGTCCTCAAACAACTTCACTGGCTTCCCATCTCCCACCGGATCACCTACAAAATCCTGATCCTCACCTACAAAGCCCTCCACCATCTGGCCCCCCCATATCTCATTGACCTCCTCTCCCCCTACCAACCCTCACGGTCCCTCAAATCCACATCAGCCGGTCTCCTCTCCATCCACAAGTCCAACCTCCGCAGTTTTGGGGACAGAGCCTTCTCCAGGGCAGCTCCCAGGCTCTGGAACTCCCTCCCCCAACTGATCCGCAATTCCGTGTCCCTCACCATCTTCCAGTCCCGCCTCAAGACCCATCTCTTCACCTCTGCCTATCCTTAGCCCCACGTCCCCGTCCCTTTTCATCTGTGCATTAATTGCCTCATACTGTGTTTTGTATTGAATTCTGTCTTTACTTTGTGTACTAGTCATGTCTCTATTATTTATTTCATTCCCCTTACATGTTTTTCCTCTACCTGCTCAATTTTTGTAAGGTGTCCTTGAGACTCTTGAAAGGCGCCCATAAATAAAATTTATTATTATTATTAGAAGATATCAATTTAAATAAAGACCAAAAGGTTTTTTTTAATTATGGGTTAATAATTGGAAAGAAATTGATACTTAAATTTTGGAAAAATACAGCTATACCAACTATTAAAATGTGGATTAGGAATATGATGGACATAGCACACCTTGAAAAAATGAGACTCCGACATAGATAAATATGACCAATTTTACTTCGGAGTCACGTGAGTGACTACGTGAAGAACCCGCTCAGTGCGCAGGCGCGGCATTACGCCAGCAGTGCAACAGCGGCTGCAACGGGAATTAGGCTTTCCCGTTACAGGATGAACCGGACCGTCAGGTGAGTACCCTGAGGTCGGGTTTTCTTTTACAGGTGAGCCTTTTTCTGCTTGTGTTTTTTACAGGCAGAGAAAAAGGCTCTGGAACAAAACTGTCCCCCGTTTTCCCGTTGGGGAGGGGGGCAGCAACAGGCGGTAGGAGCGTTACCCGGTGTTCCGTAATTCCCCGACACCGTGCCGAGGCCAGCCCGCTAGTACCTGAAGCAGCGGGCTGGACGCATAGCCACTCGAGAGGCATCCGGCAGGTGTTCCCGATGTCGGACGGGACGTCTCTCCACCCGCACGGGGGGAGAGAGAGCCGCCTGAGCCGCTGGAGCGGCTCACGGAGCAGGTGCCTGCGAGACGCGCTGCTTGAGGGGCGCTCTCGCTACTACAAGGCACAAAAGCTCCAGAAGAACCTGTCCCCCGCTCGACTCCAGTGGAGGAGCGTTCCATTGCAGGGGGGGGCAGCAACAGGCGGTAGGAACAATTACCGGTCGCCCCGCTATCCCCATCACCGCGCCGAGCCCAGTCCCGCTAGTGCCTGAACTGCGGGCTGGATGTCTAGCCATCCGAACAGGCATCCGGCCGGTGGCGTCCGATTCGTCGGACGGGGACATGTCTCCACCTAAATGGAGGAGAGACAGCCGCCTGAGCTGCATCCAACAGCAATTGGAGCAGCTCCAGCGAGATGCGCAGAAAGAGCGCTCTCGCGGAGGGAGGTCAGGCACCCCCTCCACAGTGCTTCATGCACTGCCCTCTGCTCCCTCATTACTGGAGGCTAGCATTGGTGACCAGGGCTGGGCTGGTCTGGTCTGGAACAGGGGCAGGCGGACGAATTTGGGAGTATGCCAGGGGTGCAGGAACATGAAGAGCTGTTGGGTGTGATGGACCGCTTGTAGCAACCCCACGGGCTGGAGCACCGCTGGAACCAAGAATGGCGGCCAGCATCAACCATTACTGGAAAAGGTGCTCGCTGAGGTGCTGAAACAACACAGCACCAGAAAACGGTGAGGCCCTCAAAGTAAAAAGTGTCAACAGCCAAATCTGGGGGCATGTGGGTCACACATCCAGACCCAAGAACTCAAGCTACAGCGGATCCTAAGGCTCCTGACGTCAGCCATCACAGCCTTTGCTCGTTCTGTGGAGACCACGGAGATGGATACCTGCCAGCAGGATGTGCTGGCATTAATGTGTACCACACAATTTGAGATCAACAATCTCCGGAGGGAAACATAAGACCTGCCCTCAATCCCAAATTTGCTGACTTGTGTAAAGCCCCAGCTGCGGAGACGGACGCGCAGCTATTTGGGAAAGATTTCAATAAAAAACTGAAGGAGATGCAGAAAGCATCAAAAACCTTCGGCCTAATGAGGGCAGGCCCCGGGACGAGCAAACCAAGACCTCCGTATACCCAAGCGGCAGCACCCCACGGCATCCACCAGTCGACGTCCGCAATATGGGACTGGTGAACGCTTGGGGTCCGCACATTATCCCCAAAGATCTTTCAGATCAGGGCCCGCAGCGGACCCTCTGGAAAATGCGCCTCCCCCCAACATCGCCAGCACGTCAGAACAAAATCTTCAGGAAAATGAAGAAACAGAATCGCCAATAACCATGGAGGTAGGTGGGTCTGGTCCCTACCAGCATATAGAGAATAAGGGTGCTTTATTAACAGGGGGGAGATTACACTTGTTTAAAGAAGCATGGGGTATGGTCACGAGTGACAAGTATATACTCAACAACATTACAGGATATAAAATACAATTCATGTCAGAAAAAACGCCGCCAGTTCAACAATGGCCCCAAAGGGTATTTCTCCCTCCATCAAAAAGAAACGTGAGGGACAAGCTGAACCGGTGAGACTTATCACAAAGGGGGCCATCGAAAAGACCAAACATGAACCTTTGGAATTTGTATCGAATATATTCACTAAAAACAAAAAAGATGGTGTCTGTCGCATCATCATTGACTTAACATCACTAAACAAATTTGTTAAGTATATACATTTCAAAATGGAGACATATGTTACTGCCAAACAACTGAATTCCAAAGGACACTTCATGGCAAGCATTTATCTTAAAGATGCTTACTATCTAGTACCCATATACAAGGATCATCGCAGATACCTAAAATTTATCTGGATGGTACAAAGCATTGCCCTATGGGCGAACTTCAGCCCAAGATTATTCACCAAAATATTGAACCCAGCCATAGCAATACTAAGAAAACAAAAACATATTGTCATGGCATATCTGGAGGATATTCTCATAGTAGGGAAAACGATGGAATTGGCTGTGGCAGCAGTATCAGCTACAAAACAGCTCCTCGAAACTCTGGGGTTCGTCCTACATCCAGATAAATCTAAGTTGAAGCCATCCACTATCATGGACTACCTGGGCTTCACAATTAACTCAGTCCATATGACTGTTACCTTGCCAAAGGCAAAAATGGTTGAATTAGCACAATCATGCAACAAATTAATGGTCAACGAGCGACCAACTATTCGACAAGTAGCAAGAGTAATTGGGGAAATGGTAGCAGCATTTCCGGCTACACAATTCGGACCTTTGCACTATCAAAAAATTTACAGAGAGCAAAGGTACGGGCAATAAAACGACATACAGGTCACTATGATCGTGTCATGAACTTACCCACTGAAGCAATATCAGAGCTACAGTGGTGGGCAGAAAACGTTTGGCATAGTTTCAGCCCTATCTTTATCACTAACCCTACTTTAGTTATTCAAACAGATGCCAGTGCTCAAGGCTGGGGAGCGACTAACTCCATATCCAGCACAAGTGGTAGATGGACTAAACTAGAGTCATCATTACTACTTACACTGGGCATTAACTATCTAGAGATGTTGGGCGCCTTTTATGGTTTAAAAGCATATTTATCTAATATGCAGCACTTGCATTTTCGGTTACAAATTGATAAATACTACGGTGATGGCTTATATTAACCATATGGGTGGCATAAAATCATTATCATGCGACAAATTGGTCAACATGATTTGGCAATGGTATGTCGAAAGACATATTTGGCTATCAGCTACTTACCTACCAGGTAAACTAAACACCCATGCCATGAGAAAATTAAACGCCTGGGTTGCAAGTTTGAACAGAC
Source organism: Amblyraja radiata (assembly GCF_010909765.2). Taxonomy (NCBI): domain Eukaryota; kingdom Metazoa; phylum Chordata; class Chondrichthyes; order Rajiformes; family Rajidae; genus Amblyraja; species Amblyraja radiata. The sequence continues at coordinate 9,073,792 of NC_045958.1, forward strand.
CTTACCTGGAACTGGGATTGTCCAAACAAACCATCACCACCATGTCGGCATCCCTTTGAACATCCACCAAGAGGCAGTACTTAACCAGCATCAAAAAAGGGAGAAGTACTGCCAGGAAACATGGACAACATACGCAACAGCTACAGCCACCAACATACTGGAGTTCCTGGCCATCTACACCACGATGTAGGGATCAGCTACAGTGCCATCAACACAGCGCAGAGTGCTCTTTCTGCTTATCTCAAACCAGCGGCAGGACAACAGGCGATGGGATCCCATCCACTGGTGGTAAAACTGATGAAGGGCATTTACAATATCAAGCCCTAAGCCCAGGTATACCCATATTTGGGATATCAGTGTGGTCCTGACATATCTCAGGGAATGACCACCAGCCAGATCCCCCGGCCTCGAGCAAGCTACACTAAAGACACTCATGTTGATGGCACTTGTATCTGCTCAGAGGGTCCAGTCACTACACCTATTGCGACTGGACAACATGATCACAGCTCCAGACCAGATCTGTCGTTATCCAGCGACTGGTCAAACAGAGCAGACCAGGAACACCTAATCCAGTCGTGGCTTACCTACCAGAACCACGGTTATGTGCCATGACCCACCTACTATCCTATATAGACACAACCAGAATATTCGAGGGAGATGAAAAGCCTTGTGGGTCAGTCACAAAAACCTTATGGTGGGGTACGAGCCAAACCATTGCGAGATGGCTCAAGCAGGTGCTAGAAACTGCTGGGATAAACACTAACATGTACAAATTTTATTCCACCAGGGCAGCATCCATGTCGACGGCTAAAGAATGGACATGCCTATAGACCACATCCTGGCTACAGCAGGATGGTGGGAAGGGAAAAGACAGTTCAGAAATTTTATAATAAGCCGTTGGCAAAACCTGGTTTATTTGCAGTAAAGATTTACGAACTGCAAATATTTAATTTAAGCCCAGGGGAGCAACTTAATTCTTTGTTGTTATTGTTTAAAAAATACCATTGTGTTTTTCTACAAATAGACTCATTGGTTCATTACGATAACACTTCCTCCCTCAAGAACTTCGGCAGTGAGTGAAATGAAACTGTTACACGGTTTGAAATCACAGAGCTTTGAAATCTTCACGTAGTCACTCACGTGACTCCGAAGTAAAATAGTAAGATTAAACGAGAACTTACCAGTTTGAAGTTTGATCTGTATTTTATGAGGATTTACGATGAGAGATTACGTGCCCTCCGCTCCCACCCTCATTATATGGATCAAACTAATAAATTGATGTCTCCTTATCTTTACTATGTTTACTTCAAAATAACTGTGTCTATCTGTGATTCCACACCGCTGCTTGGAAGTATGCCGCGCCTGCGCACTGAGCGGGTTCTTCACGTAATCCCTCATCGTAACTCCTCATAAAATACAGATCAAACTTCAAACTGGTAAGTTCTCGTTTAATCTTACTATTCTTAAGGAGTTGGTCCCCTTTCATCGACTTTTTGGAATCATGTGATGCATGATTACTGATTACTGATAAAGATTACTGATTTCAGGTCAGGTCGTGGACAGATTTACATCTCCGAATAAAGATTTGAAATCTTCTTTTTTAAGGGTCTTTCTCTCCTATTTCTACTTTCTACTTTTTCTTTTCTTATATACACACTTCACGTTTTTCTATTTTCTACTATCTATTTTTCCTCTTTTTCTTCTCTCTATTTTTTTTTTCCTGTCTTTCTTACTTCCTTTTCAAAAACATAAAACTAGAGGTTGTACATAGAATGTATTATGTTATGACATAGTTGGCACCTAAAATTAGGTTCCACTGTATTGTTTTGGGGGTTCAGTATTGATGTGGATAGAGAACTGGCTGGCAAACAGGAAGCAAAGAGTAGGAGTAAACGGGTCCTTTTCACAATGGGAGGCAGTGACTAGTGGGGTACCGCAAGGCTCAGTGCTGGGACCCCAGCTATTTACAATATATATTAATGATCTGGATGAGGGAATTGAAGGCAATATCTCCAAGTTTGTGGATGACACTAAGCTGGGGGCCAGTGTTAGCTGTGAGGAGGATGCTAGGAGACTGCAAGGTGACTTGGATAGGCTGGGTGAGTGGGCAAATGTTTGGCAGATGCAGTATAATGTGGATAAATGTGAGGTTATCCATTTTGGTGGCAAAAACAGGAAAGCAGACTATTATCTAAATGGTGGCCGACTAGGAAAAGGGGAGATGCAGCGAGACCTGGGTGTCATGGTACACCAGTCATTGAAAGTAGGCATGCAGGTGCAGCAGGCAGTGAAGAAAGTGAATGGTATGTTAGCTTTCATAGCAAAAGGATTTGAGTATAGGAGCAGGGAGGTTCTACTGCAGTTGTACAGGGTCTTGGTGAGACCACACCTGGAGTATTGCGTACAGTTTTGGTCTCCAAATCTGGGGAAGGACATTATTGCCATAGAGGGAGTGCAGAGAAGGTTCACCAGACTGATTCCTGCGATGTCAGGACTGTCTTATGAAGAAAGACTGGATAGACTTGGTTTATACTCTCTAGAATTTAGGAGATTGAGAGGGGATCTTATAGAAACTTATAAAATTCTTAAGGGGTTGGACAGGCTAGATGCAGGAAGATTGCTCCCGATGTTGGGGAAGTCCAGGACAAGGGGTCCCAGCTTAAGGATAAGGGGGAAATCCTTTAAAACCGAGATGAGAAGAACTTTTTTCACACAGAGAGTGGTGAATCTCTGGAACTCTCTGCCACAGAGGGTAGTCGAGGCCAGTTCATTGGCTATATTTAAGAGGGAGTTAGATGTGGCCCTTGTGGCTAAGGGGATCAGATGGTATGGAGAGAAGGCAGGTACGGGATACTGAGTTGGATGATCAGCCATGATCATATTGAATGGCGGTGCAGGCTCGAAGGGCCGAATGGCCTACTCCTGCACCTAATTTCTATGTTTCTATGTATTAACTTCTAATAAAATTTAAAAAAAAAAAAAACAAAAAAAAACAGTAACTGCAGTCTTTCCTACATATATGATTTAAAGTGACTGCTTATGCCACAACTTATGACAAGCAAAGATGTAATAGTCCAATGCTGAATACCATAGGCAAAACACCTCCTCCAGGATCAGTCAAGCAACAGGTAGTCAAGTAATAGACTGGTGCTAATCACAATCCTCTCCGATGCACAGCAGTCAAGATCCTCAATTGAACACTGGAAGTTGGCATCTAGAGGCTCAGTTTTCAGTTCCTTGCATATTGTATTACATGTGGCAGATGTGCTCTTTATATCCACATTAAAACTGCCACGAAACTCAATGGAGTCTCTTCTGCTTCTTATGGCCTCCATAAATTCCCCCCAGTAATTTGGTTCAGCATTTGGTCTAACACAAAAAATTCCATGGAGACGCAAGACACTGCCATTATTGTAATTTTGAGGGAAAAAAAGCACTGGAGGAACTCAGCGAGTCGGGCAGCATCTGGAGAGGGGATGGACAGGCGACGTTTTGGGTTGTCATCCTTCTACAGGCTGATTGGAGTGGAGGGGAGAAAGATGGAAAAGAGAGGTGGGGCCAGGACAAAGTCTGGCAAGGAAGGAAGCAGTGGGTGATGGTGGAAGGTTGCTTTTCAGACTGGAGGCCTGTGACTAGTGGTGGGCCTCAGGGTTCGGTGCTGGGCCCATTGCTGTTTGTCATCTATGTCATGATTTGGATGGGAACGTACACGGCATGTTCGGCAAGTTTGCAGATGACACAAAACACGCGTAATATTGCAGAGAGTGAAGATGGTTGTCAAAAATTAAGAATCTTCATCGGTTAGGCAGCTTCATCTGAGGAATGGTTGAAGGAATTTAACACAGATAAATGTGAGGTGTTGCATTTTGGGAGCACTAACATGGGCAGACTTATACAGTGAATGGTAGGGCTCTGGGGAGTGTTGTAGACCCGAAGGATCTACGAGTATAGGAACATAGTTCAATGAAAGTGGCATCTGGGGTAGATAGGGTAGTCAAAAGGGCTTTTAGCACATTGGCCTTTATGAGTAAGAGCTTTGAGTATAGAAGTTGGGAGGTCATGTTGCAGTTGTATAAGACATTGGTGAGGCCACATTTAGAGTATTATGTTCAGTTTTGGGCGCCGTGTTGTAGGAAACATGTTATCAAGCTGGAAAGGGTACACAGACGATTTATGAGAATGTTGCCAGTACTCAAGGGCCTGAGCTATAGAGAGAGGTTGAGCAGGCTAGGACTCGATTCCTTGGAGTGCAGGAGGATGACGGATAATCTTATGGAGGTATACAAATTCATGAGAAAAATAGAAATCAAATAGACACATGGTCTCTTGCCTAGAGTAGGGGAATTGAGAACCAGATGATATAAATTTAGGCTGAGGGGGGAAAGATTTAAGAGGAACCTTACGGGTAACTTTTTCACCCAAAGGGTGCAGGTATGGAATGAGCTGCCTGAGGAGGTAGTTGAGGCAGGGACTATGGATAGGATAGGATGAGAGGGATTTGGGCCAAATGCAGGCAAGTGGGGCTGCTGTAGATGGAACGTGTTGGCCAGCGTGGGCAAGTTGGGCCGAAGGGCCTGTTTCCACGCTGTAAGACTCTATGACCCAAAGTGATAGGTGGATACTGGTGTGTGAGGGGAGGGGAGGGGTGGGGTGGTCATTTCCACACCATCTTCCACAACAATCCCAATGATTTAGATTTATATCAGTAACATGATTTAGTAAAAAATCTGAAATCCATGACTGATTAGTTGGTCTGTTTTCTTGGTTTCTTGGTTCTCCAAAATATTCCAAATGGAATTTAAACTGGAGGTGGTGAAGGGAGGGCTTAAGCCAGAAAGGGTTATTGGGAAGAAAGAGCTACTTTAAATTTAGTTGCATCTGGTTGGGTAACTATAGTTGGGTGGAGATTATTCCACGCTTTAATTGTGCGGGGGAAGAACGAATTGCTGTATACATCTGTCTTTGTAGCTGGGATCACAAATTGGATCGAATGCCCTCGATCCAATTGGATCGAATGCCCTCGTTTTGATAGCCATGGCAGGAACCAAGAAGTATCCGTACTTGGTTAAATGGTGCCTTTTTATGTCTATCACAACAGTTAAATGGAGGAGAATTGAATTGAATACTTTGTTGTCACCTATGACAAGTCACAGTGAAATTCAGTGAAATTCTTTGCTTGCCATCCCAAAGTGTGCAAATAGTCGCCCATAAAGGGCGCTTTGAAAATGACAAAGTACCCCCCGCGCCAGGTCCCCCTTTGTTCTCCCCCCCCCTCCCCCTCACACGGCGGTCCCCCCCACGATGGGTTCCCCATGACAGCTCCTCCATTGTCCCCTCCCTCTCAACGGTTCAATTAAAATTACAGAAGGTCAGACAGCATCTGTGGAAAGAGAAACAGTTAGCATATCAGATCAAAGAATTTGTATCAGAACCAGGAAACAAAGAAAACAAGTGAGTTGTGGATTACGGAGTGATTGGGGGAAGAGTGGGTAGGATGGAGGAAATATTTCTGATGGGATGAGTCCAGGATTGGTCTTATGAAAAGTTGTAGTTGGAGTTATCAAGTAGTTGGTGATGAACATTGAATTCCCATATATCAGGTAATACTCCCCCCCCCCCCCCCCCCACTCCCCATTCCCCACCTGATCTATCCAGATTTCTCCATGCTATTGCCCCCTACACATCACCTTCAATGCATGTCTTACTTTCCATCCCCTCTACCCAAGTCATCCATTTCCTTTCCCCCCCTTCACCTCCTCCATCTGCATATCTCCCATCTCTCCCGATTGCAGGTCCCCCATTTTTCTTCCCCACCCTGCTCCCTTCTACCTACTATCCGTACCTCTGATTCTCCATTTCACCCCTCACCTTCCTTTCTTATCAGATTCCACCATTTGTACCCTTTTGGCTTGTCATAGCGAGCCTCGGTCTGTACCACCTCGCCACCCTTCTCTTACCAACCAGACTCATCTCCTCACCAAACCTGCGCCGACCGGCGATCACCCCGCACACCAGTTCTATCCCACACACAAAAGATTTACATTTTTTACTGAAGCCATTTAACCTACGAATCTGTATGTCATTGGAGTGTGTGAATGAAACCGGAGCACCCGGAGAAAATCCCGGCGGATCACAGGGAGAACGTACAAACTCTGCACAGGCAGCACCAAAAGTTAGGATCGGACCTGGGTCTCTTGTGCTGTTAGGCAGCATCTCTATCACTGTACTGTACTCTTGCTGCTTAATGTATATCTGAGGCCTTTTACATTGATTTGCAGTTGTTTTGTAAACTATGCGGAGAATTAACTACTAACCATCAAGAGGCTTGAATAAATCCCTGAAAGCTCCTCTAGAATCGTCTGCTTTGAGACTGCGAAATCCTTTACATGTAGAATTGTTTGACTATTGAGCTTCCCTCTGTGCAGTGTGTTTTTGTATTTCCTGCCCACTTAGGTCTGCAGGGAAGTTGCACATCCCTGCTTGCAGGAACTCATCTTCAGACAGAATTATTTGGTTTGTACATTCAGTTTTATTTGTGATCCTTGCACTTTTCTTTCTGGATTTCTCCGAGCACCTCTTAAAACACAAATCAACGGCATTCCCCTTTGACAAGATAGGCAACGGGAGTTGGGAATGGATTACATTACAAAAGAAAATCTGCTGATGCAGGAATCCTGATGAAAACACAAAGTACCGGAGAAAACGCATCTGTGGACGAAATGGACAGGTGACGTTCAGGTTGGGATCCTTCTTCAGTCTGTCCATTCCCCCCACAGATGTAGCCTGACCTGCTGAGTTCCTCAAGCACTTGTGATTTCAACATCTCCGATGACCTCTCTTGGACCCACAATACCTCAACTCTGGACAAGAAGGCTCACCAGCGTCTCTTCTTCCTGAGGAGACTAAAGAAGGTCCATCTGTCTCCTCAGATTCTGGTGAACTTCTACCGTTGCACCATCGAGAGCATCCTTACCAACTGTATCACAGTATGGTACGGCAACTGCTCTGTCTCCGACCGGAAAGCACTGCAGAGGGTGGTGAAAATTGCCCAACGCATCACCGGTTCCTCTCTCCCCTCCATTGAGTCTGTCCAAAGCAAGCGTTGTCTGCGAAGGGCGCTCAGCATCGCCAAGGACTGCTCTCACCCCAAACATGGACTGTTTACCCTCCTACCATCCGGGAGGCGCTACAGGTCTCTCCGTTGCCGGACCAGCGGGTCCAGGAACAGCTTCTTCCCTGCGGCTGTCACACTACTCAACAATGTACCTTGGTGACTGCCAATCACCACCCCCCCCCCCCCCCCCCCCCCCCCCCGGACACTCCTCCCACCAGGAAAACACTATGACTGTATGCATGTAAATAGTTTTATTTATTGAAATCATATTCTATGTCGCTCTTCCAGGGAGATGCTAACTGCATTTCGTTGTCTCTGTACTGTACACTGACAATGACAATTAAAGTTGAATCTGAATCTGAATCTGAATTCATCAATGTAATCAGCTGGATATGGTTTAAAAAGCATGGCAACAAATTGCTAGAGGAACTCTGCGAGTCAGGCAGCATCTCCCCTCTGGGAACACCAGCAGGGTCAATGCCGACAGCATAATCAAGGACCAGTCTCACTCCAGTCACTCCCTTATCTCCCCTCTCCCATCCGGCAAGTGGTACAGAAGTTTGTACAAGAACGGTCCTCTTGCCAGCTAAAGTGTGGTCCCCATTGGAGACCTTTGAAGTATCTTTAATCTTTAACGGACTTTATCTTGCATGAAATAGTTACATTTTATCTGTACCTTATGGAAGGCTTGGTTGTAATCATGTCCAGTCTTTTCATTGACTGGATATAACATGCAACAAAATAGATTTTCACTGTATCTCGGTACACATGGCAAAACTAAACTAAACTAAACTAGACTAAACTAAAATAAGCTAAACTAATCTGGTGGATGGAAATGAAGAGTCACCATTTTGATCCCCCCCCCCCCCCCCCCCCCCCATCCCCGGACCGGCTCTTGACTATTTTCTGCATTTCATCGTAAAATGTTACTGTTATTAAAAAATAGTAATGTCTATCCTGTCATGAGTAATGTGTGAGCCTGCAGCCCTTCACCTCCACCCCCCTCCCCTCAGTCCGACACTGAGATCCTCCTGAAGATGGGCAGCTGCCGGCTGGATGAAGTGGCAGCGGGTACCGTAGGGGCAGAAGCTGATGGTGTGCAAGGTACGTCTTGTTCTTGGGGTGGCGGATGAGGGGGCGCAGCTCGGGCTGTGGGCGAACTGCCACTTGTCGCCGTAGCGGCCCATCGGGGAGCGGGTTCTTCAGGAGTTGGAGCGGGGCTGGGCTGGAGTTGCTGCTGGCTGTGGGCCTCTGGGTTCTCCGTGCTTGCAGTGGGCCTGGTGGGCCTGGGGGTCGGTGTCCCATTGGTCCTGATGTCTCCGGCCACCCCCCTGGACAGGAGCTTGAGGCTGGGAACTGTACCGCCCTTGCCCCCTCCCTCTGCAACTGCAAACAACCCCACTCTCCTGCTCACCTAACCCACCCATCCCCCCCCCCCCCCCCCCCCCACCTTTCCCTCCCAACTCCAGTCCTGTCCCGACCCCTGGGAAACTGAAGGGAGCGACAATCTGCTGCTGCCTGCCCGCTGAGTTAAAGAGTTCCCACAGTAGACTCACGATACACTAAGGTAAACGCACGGGCCACTACGTTCTTACAACGAGTTAAAATGTTTCAATTCTTAACCACAAGAGTAAATTTGACTCGTGGAGAACTTTAAACATGTTTGATTTTTTTCAAGAGTTGACAAGTTTCACAGGTACCTGCCGTTAGTGCCATGAGTCGCTAAGTTGCGTCCACGAGTTCCGTACGTTAATCGTACGTTATTACCACGAGTTTTAACTCGGGGTACCTCTTGAGTCAACTCGCAACGTGAGACAGCCCTTTAACACAGACTAGGGGAAATTTACAATGCTACTAAGCCAATTAACTTACAAAACTGTATGTCTTTGGAATGTTGGAGGAAAGCGGAGCTCCTGGAGAAAACCACACAGGCCAGGTGGGGAATGTACAAACTCCGTACAGACAGCACACGGTGGTCAGGGTCGAACCAAGGCAGCAAATGTGCTGCCCACAACCCACAAATCTCTGGTACCAATATTTACATGCTCCAGCTCTTAACAAATTTAGTAAAGAATGAGGAGCTTAAGAAGGTAGTTATGATTGTGGAAAATGGGTAGTAATCTAATTAACAAAGTTATTAGCTTAAAAGCCCTGTCCCACGGTACGAGTTCATTCCAAGAGCTCTCCAGAGTTTGCCCTGATTCGAACTCGGAGATTTATGGTAATGGCCACTCGTCGGTACTCGGGGCTCTTGTGGACATTTTTCAACGTGTTGAAAAATCTTCATGAGTCTTCCCGAGCTTACCTGCCGTTAGCGAGTCTTCCCGAGTACCTGCCATCTGCGTTACGAGCCGCTAAGAGACGTCCCCGAGATCCGACGTACCCGCTACGTTCATTCCGTGTGCTTACCACAAGTTTGATTTTTTTTTTAACTCGGGAGAGCTCTTGGAATGAACTCGTACCGTGGGACAGGGCTTTAAATTTCTTTAAGAAGGAACTGCAGATGCTGGAAAAATCACAAGGTAGATAAAAGTGCTGGAGAAACTCAGCAGGTGAGGCAGCATATATGGAAAAACCCTTCTTCAGACTGATGTGGGGGTGGGGGGGGCGGGAAGAAGAAAGGAAGAGGCGGAGACAGTGGGCTGTGGGAGAGCTGGGAAGGGGAGGGGAAAGAGGGAGAAAGCAGGGACTACCTGAAATTGGAGAAGTCAATGTTCATACCGCTGGGGTGTAAACTACCCATGTAAAATATGAGGTGCTGCTCCTCCAATTTACGGTGGGACTCACTCTGGCCATGGAGGAGGCCCAGGACAGAAAGGTCGGATTCGGAATGGGAGGGGGAGGTGAAATGCTGAGGCACCGGGAGATCAGGTTGGTTATTGCGAACTGAGTGGAGGTGTTGGGCGAAGCGATCGCCAAGCCTACGCTTGGTCTCACCGATGTAGAGCAGCTGACACCTAGAGCAGCGGATGTAATAGATGAGGTTGGAGGCGGTGCAGGTGAGCCTCTGCCGCACCTGGAAAGACTGCTTAGGTCCTTGGATGGAGTCAAGGGGGGAGGTAAAGCAACAAGTGTAGCATTTCCTGCGGTTGCAAGGGAAAGTGCCAGAGGAGGGGGTGGTTTGGGTGGAAAGGGACGAATTGACCAGGTAGTTACGGAGGGAGCGGTCTCTGCGGAAAACTGAAAGGGGAGGAGATGGGAAGATGTGGCCAGTGGAGGTGGCAATAGTGTCGGAGAATTATCTGCTCCTGAAACTTTGAAAACAGGAGTCTGTTCAAAACGTCTGCTGTCAGGTGTTAAATAGTAGTTTTAATGCAAACAACACTGAAAGAAACAACAAATAACAAGCATTAATGGGTATAAAAAGGGATCCCTTTATAACATGTATAAGAAGGAACTGCAGATGCTGGTTTAAACCAGATTTCATTGCACAGTGTTTAAGAAGGAACTGCAGATGCTGGAAAATCGAAGGTACACAAAAATGTTTCATTGCACAGTGATTATTCTATCATTAAGGAGCAGTCTTAATTTTTTTAATTATAAGTTCTATTTATATTGTGACATTTTCTGTTCATAATATTCTGAAAAAGATAAATTAAATTAAGATGTATTGCAATTTACTTGGCATAAAGAATCAGGAAGGTCAAGGTGACTCCTGGTTTTATTCAGAATCAAATACACAGGACAAGATGTTAAGAAGTCCCTTGTGCCAATAGGTGGGGAGCATTTCACGACATTCGTTGATTGTTGAGAGTGGTAGACGCTCAACATCGGTGGGGGCGGGGGGGGGATACGTATATCTTGGCCTGGGTAACCTTCAGGACAGTTGGGCACAGGACACATCATCAGTAGTGTACCCTTGCATCACTGGGTGTTTCGGCCTTTTAACACTATACACCCTCCACAAGGGCGGCCCGCTGCAGGATGATCAGCCCTCAGCGCGTGTCCCGTGTCAAACCGTCCCAAAGATTCACCCTGACGTACTTGGGGCCCAGCATGGGTCTTTCCGCTTGAGCCAAATCCACCGGCTGCTTCTTTCAGCCGCCTCTGAGAGTGATCTTATGGTCTTCCGCAGAGCCTGACCGTGGATTCCAAGCTCCTTCAGCAGTCTGATGGTAGATGACGCAACAAACCCTCTGCATCCCACTTCAACTGGATAGACTTTGGTGTTCCAGCCACGCTGCGTTGCCTCTGCTGCAAGCTCTGCATAGCGCAGCTTCTTACGCTCATAGGCCTCCTCAACAGAGTTCTCCCATGGAACTGTGAGCTCTATGATGTAAGCAGTCTTCTGTGAAGGGGACCAGAACACCAAGTCTGGCCTGAGGTTGGTGGAAGCAATTTCAGGTGGAAAAATTAGTTGTCGGCCGATGTCCGCCAGCATCCTCCAGTCACGGGCCCTGCATAGGTTTCCTTCTTCTGATCTGGTGGAAGGATGTTTAGATGTTTTCTGTCCTTCTCGGACAAAGGTTGTTGCCCTTGGGGGGGGGGGGGGGGGGGGGGGGGGGGGGGGGTGGTTGCTTGCTCTCGGAGGCAAGGAGTTGGTCGCACACCGCCTGTTCTCAAGGGCTGATGCCAGGCTTTTTAGTACCTGATTATGCCGCCACGTGTATCTCCCTTGCGTGAGGCTGGTCTTGCAGCCTACCATGATGTGTTTGAGGGTCGCTGGAGTTGGGCAGAGGGCACAGGTTGGATCCACGCCGTACCACTGATGGAGGTTCTTTGGTGATGGAAGCACGTCATAAGTCGCTCTGATGATGAAGCTGATCTTGCTTGCTTCCATTTCCCATAGTTCTTTCCAGCTGATCTTCCTCCGCTCCACACCTTCCCACTGCATCCATTGCCCCTGTTTGGCAAGAGAGACCGCCTTTGCACTTCTTGCGGCCTCCTCTTGTTGCCGCACCTCCTCGACCACCAATGTCCTCCGCTCTGATGTTGTGGCCTTTCGCCAAGTTGGTTTACTTGTCGTAAGGCCAAAGCCTCCTCTTCCCTGCTGGACTTGCCCCACGATGTCTTTGTGTCTCATGGCTGATGAAGCTTGCTGTACTGCATCAGATGGTGTCCACTTCCGGCCAGTTACTAGGGGCAGCGCAACAGCACTGATGGTCTTGTCTCTAGAGTCCCTCAGTGTCATCTGGAGTCTTACTTTAGAACACTTGTATTCCTCCGTTAGACTAGTGAGAGGTAGTTCCAGGACCCCTTTGCCATATAGGCCGATGTTAGTTAGACATCGTGGGACCCCGAGCCATTTCTTCGCGTATGAAGTTATGGTTCGCTCCATCTTCTCCACAGTTGTTATTGGGGCTTCATAAACGGTCAGTGGCCACATTGTCCGAGGAAGGAGTCCAAACTGTAGGCACCAGAGCTTCAGTTTCCCAGGCAGTAGGGTCTGATTGATGTTCTCCAGGCCGTTGACAATTTCTTGCCTTAGTTGTTGCACCTGCTCTTTGTCCTTGAGACTTGCGTTGTACCACCTGCCCAGGCTTTTAACTGGCTGCTCAGACACTGCTGGTATTGGGTCGTCACCGATGCAGAACCTTGTGTCTCTAAGCACCCCCTTGACTATGGAGATGCTTCGAGATTTAATTGGTTTGATTTTCATTCGGGCCCACTTGATGTTCTCCTGCAGCTTTCCAAGTAGCCGCTTGGTGCATGCTGCAGTAGTGGTTAGTGTGGTCATGTCGTCCATGTATGCCCTGGTGAGTGGCAGACGGAGCCCAGCCCTGGTTTGTTCACCGCCCACCACCCATTTTGAGGCCCTGATGATGACTTCCATGGCCATTGTAAAGGCCAAGGGTGAGACTGTGCAGCCTGCCATGATGCCTACTTCCAAGTGCTGCCATGTTGTACTGAAGTCAGCTGTTGTGAAGCACAGCTGCAGGTCTTGGAAATAGCTCTTGATCAGTGTGGTGATGAGCTCTGGTACATGGAAAAAGGCAAAAGATTCCCAAAGGAGTTCATGGGGAACTGAACCAAATGCATTGGCCAGATCGAGGAAGATCACATGTAGGTCTCTCTTCTCCTTCTTAGCTGCTTGGATCTGGTACCAGATCATGCTTGTATGCTTCAAGCAGCCCGAAAATCCTGGAATTCCTGCTTTCTGTACAGATGTATCAATGTACTTGTTTGTTACCAGATAGGTGGACAGCCTTTGTGATACAATGCTGAAAAAGATTTTTCCCTCGACGTTGAGGAGACATATTGGCCGGAATTGGCTGATGTCTGACGCATCCTTTTCTTTAGGTATTAGCACGCCGCCAGCCCTTCGCCACGCCTTAGGTATTGTTTGCTTCTTCCACACCACCCTCATGAGCTTCCATAGAAAGCGTAACACATCCGGTGCGTTCTTGTAGAGCTTGTATGGTACTCCGTTTGGCCCCAGAGCTGATGCTGCTCTTGCTCGCCGGACAGTGTTCTCTACCTCTTTCCATCTCGGAGGGCTGGTGTCCAGGTTGAATTCAGGTGGTTGAATAGGCGGGATGTCATGTGGGATGACTAACTGCTCATGCATATCTATATCTATCTATCATGCCTTTCCGTGTCTTGGTGGGCCTTTTCCAGGTGTTCCTCCAATTCCCGTTTTGATGTTTTCAAAGTTCCACTTTTTTCCTTTGCGAAGAGGTCTTTGATGAACTTGAAAGGGTCTTTGTAGAACCGTGTTCTTGTGTGTTCTTTCTTCTTGCGAAGTTTCCTCAAGTTCTCTGCTTTTCGCAAGGTTGCCAATCGGCTCTTGATGTCCTCTTGGAGTAGCATGAGACCTTCTCTCTCTGCGTCAGTTGCTTTTTTCCATTGCTTTTTCAACTGTCTCCTCTCTATGATTAGCCTCTCGATCTCCTGCTGCCTCCTGGACTTGATTGGTGTTGGTAATTTCTTTCCACCTCTCCCTTTACTCACCCCAAACCGTTCTTCTCCGTAGCTGTAGATTGTGTTGCCCATCCTTTCAAGCTTTTCCACTGCTGTGCCCGCTTGTTGCTCCAAGATATGTATAAGGTCACTGTTGACCGTCTCCCACTCTTTCTTTTCAACAGCTTTGGGCCATTTCACTCCAGGTTTGTGCCCTTTGATCTTTCCCTCCAATGGAGGTCTTTGTAGTTGTTGCGTGGGCTCCTCCACCGGCATTTCTGTGCTTGTATCACCCTCTTCAGTGACATGGGTGCTGATGCTCTGCCAACTTTGGTTTGAGTCCCGTCGCTGTGCTTCACTCGACTGATTTGACTGGTTGCTTCGTAAGAAGTACTGGTCAATGCGAGGCCCATGTCTCTGCTCTCTCAAGCACTTTTTCTTCCCTTGGTGGATCTTCAAACCCTTCACTGATGTAATTTTCTCCCAACCACAAATGCACACCTGAAGTTTGTGTCCCGCAGCTGTTGTGGATGTCTCATGTGCCATGCTCCCCTTGTCCGTAGTCGTTTCCGTTCCTGGGTCTGTAACCGTGTTATCAATCGGTGAGCCATCTTGCGCCCCCGCTCTCGCAGGCTCTAGGGGTATTCTCTTTAATTTACTTTTAGTAGCATTTAGCGGGTGTCTCCAACTAACTGAAACAGCGTTGGGGACTGCTATCATGGGTAGCTAGCCCATGACGGCCCCAGTGGGGTCTGTTCCCTCCTGTCAGCTGTCTCTCCAAGCTGTCACGTGGACTTTCCCATGTTGTGAGCTGTCCTTTCACAGCAGTCACTGGACGAGTCCAGATGATCAGAATCAAATACACAGGACAAGATGTTAAGAAGTCCCTTGTGCCAATAGGTGGGGAGCATTTCACGACATTCGTTGATTGTTGAGAGTGGTAGACACTCAACATCGGTGGGGGGCGGGGGGGGGGGGATACGTATATCTTGGCCTGGGTAATCTTCAGGACAGTTGGGCACAGGACACAGTCTTAATTTTTTTAATTATAAGTTCTATTTATATTGTGACATTTTCTGTTCATAATATTCTGAAAAAGATAAATTAAATTAAGATGTATTGCAATTTACTTGGCATAAAGAATCAGGAAGGTCAAGGTGACTCCTGGTTTTATTAAACCTCTTCGTTTCCCATGCTTCGTGTTTTATTGCTTTTAAAAACTCTTGGTCTGCATGTTATTTTTCATAAATGACTGAAGGAACCCAAATATTTATTCACATTTCCAGGTGACAGAGGTCGATGCATTCAGGCATTTTTTACTGATATTCTGCTCCAAGCTCAGAGCTTCAAATTGGTCATTCATCCGTGGGATAAAATAACAGGCAAATCCAGGCTGAGCAAAATGTTTGAATTTGTCACACCCATTTAGGGAGTATTGAATGTCTCAGTACCTTGACATTTGGAGACTGGTAACAATACTGCTTTGAAAAGAAGGAGCAGCTTTCTCAGGTGGTATTTTTTACTCTCACAGCGTGGGCTTTATTTAGCACGAAGCATGTTTCGAGAAAATATTCCTATGTAATCAGGGAAAGCAAAGAATCTCTCTTGCAAATGCCCCTCAAAGAAACCTGTCAAACTTTCGGCTCATCCTCCGACTGAATGGATTTACTGGAAGAGGAAATAATCTTATGTGAAGTGCATGCAGCTTGCTCTGTAGGTGAATATGGATGAGATTGTCTACATCCTTGTTACTGCACTGACGCCTCCTCGGTTTGGAGGTGGGGGTGGTGGAATTATGGATGGAGAAAATAGAGCTGTTTTCCTACTGAATTGGCAGTGAAGATAAGCGGAGAAAACATCATTTAATGGGAGCTTTGTGGTGGGCTTTGACAGTTCATCCTGACTGTATTCTGTGTTTATGTCATTTTCCCGTGCCATTTAAAATCAACTTTGATGGTCTTCCCATTCTTGCCGTCAGCAAGCAGCACGATTAGATTATCAAACCGCTCTTGAAACATGCATCGAAAAAGAAGCAGGGTAATCGTAGCTCACTTTCCAGCTCAGCTGTGGGTAAGGAAGGAAGTCGTTACATTTTTATTTCCACGTTTTTAAATCTCCTCTTTAACGATAAAAATTATTCAGCTCTATTTCTTCCAGCAATTCTTACGCCCGATTCATCAAATGCACTGGAACATGAACATTCAGATAACATACACTAGAGGGCGGCCTTAAGTCAGCTTGGGTTGTATGGAGAAACACCTTAAAAGTCTTTTATTATCCCCGAGTTCAAAATAATCACAGCTTTTCATTGTAATCTGTGTGCGCTTGAAATGACTGAGTGCTCATTTCATCAAATTCAATGTCTTATCAAGGAGATTGTCTTTAATAATAGTTTAATTCATTGTCTTAACAAGGAGATTACCTTTAATATAGGAAAGATATTGTCAAGCTTGAAAGGGTTCAAAAAGGATTTACGAGGATGTTGCCAGAACTAGAGGGTGTGAGCGAAAGGGAGAGGTTAAGTAGGCTGGGCCTCTATTCCATGGAACGTAGGAGGTTGAGGGGAGGTCTTATAGAGGTATACAAAAATCATGAGCGGAATAGATTGGGTAGATGCACGGTCTTTTACTCAGAGTAGGAGAATCGAGGACCAGAGGACATAGTGAAGGGTAATAGATTTCCGAGGGGTAACTTTTTCACACAGAGGGTGGTGGGTGTATCAGAGAAGCTGCCAGAGGAGGTAGTTGAGGCTGGGACTATTCCATCGTTTAAGAAACAGTTGGACAGGTACATGGATAGAACAGATTTGGAGGGTTATGGACCAAATGCAGGCAAGTGGGACTAGTGTAGCTGGGACATTACAATACAATACAATACAATACCTTTTATTTGTCATTTGAACCTCACATGAGCTTCAAACGAAATTTGGTTTCTGCAGCCATACAAAAAAAGAACCAAGACACACACCAACACAATTCAATTCACATAAACATCCATCACAGTGAGTCTCCTCCTCACTGTGATGGAAGGCAAAGACTTGTCTCTCCCCTGCTCTCCATTCCTCTCCCGAAGTCGAGGTCAAAGCCACCGGCGGGCGCTAGCAAGTCCGCGGCCACTCAAAGCCACGCCGGGCTATGTACGGCCCTGCCCCGGGTCTTGATGTTGGAGCCCCCGGCGGGCGCTAGCAAGTCCGCGGCAATTTACAGCCGCGCCGGGCGTTGTAAGGCCCCCCTCCAGGTCACTCTCAACCCCGCAATTCGGGCGGGAGACGTCGCCGTTGCCGGTGCCCCGCAAAGCAGTCTCCCACCGGGGACCCGCGAGCTCCCGGTGTCACCATCCACCGGAGTCGGGTCGCAGCAGCTCGCCGCCGCAGCTCTCCACGCTCCGAAGCTGGCTAGCTCCACGGAGGTAGGTCCGTAGGTCCACAGCTCCACAGCTCCACAGCTCCACAGCTCCACAGCTCCACAGCTCCACAGCTCCACGGAGGTAGGTCCACAGCTCCACAGGCTCCGTGACTTGAGCCCCCAGGTCGCACCGGTTGGAGGCCGCTCCACGGCGCTAGGCCCCAACGGCAACTGAGACCCGACAGGGAAAAGGTCGGGTCTCCATGCAGGGAAGAGATTTAAAAGTTTCCCCCACCCACCCCCCACACATACACATTTAAAAACCCATTACAAACTAAACCCTCAACAGGACAAAAAAATAAAAAATACACACAGACTGCAGAGGCCGCTGTGACATCGGCCGTTGTGGGCGTGTTGGGCTGAAGGGCCTGTTTCCACACTGTATCACTCTATAACTCTAATAGTGATTACTCTGCAGTGATAAAATAGAGAAATTTAGGGCTGAATTGGCTCGTCGGGAAGGCTGCATTAAATTATTAATCCTTTGAAAATATAATATTGCGCAAAGTGAAATTCTGGTAAGCAAGATCGTTCGAAAATCTGACTTTAATAAATACGATAAATTTTCCCCACATAAACAAATACAGAAAAATCTCCCACCTAAAGAGATAAAGAACAATTCACACAGTTGTCTATGAGATTTTAACTAAATCTTGAATGGTAAGGATTTAATAGAAGCCATTTAACAGAGCAATGCAAAAGATTTGTACTTTAAATAAATGGTAATTCTTGTGATTATAGATCTGTCTCTGTTAAGTATTTTTAAAGTATTTGTGCTTTGTTAACAAATTAGTTGAAGCTAATTTAATTTATATTAAGTACAGGATTGGAAGACAAAAATATCATTATTTTAAAGATTATTAAAGTCAGCCGGGTTCTAATGACATCAATTATTTGCATCTTATTTTACGTTGGTTTAATTTATGATTATTTCTCAGCTGTGGATTACATTGTGGATTTCAAGCACAATTTCCCTCTGAGTACAGAAATGTTAAAATGATTTAAGGTAGAGCTATAATTTTCGATTAGCACTAAAATTCGAGCCCTGACTATAGAACAGAGGGAGGACTATGTCGTCAGAAATACCATCCTCTAACGAGAGGTTAATCACTCAGGAGGATATTAAAGATCTCATGCCATCTTTCAAATAAAGCCATCAGCATTTCACTCAAATTTACTGAATAATGCTCCTACAACTAACAACATTTATTTCCTCAGTGTTTAAAGGGGAAAAAATGTGATATAGGTGATTTTTTTCCCTAAATTATTTCCAGCATGCCATGTCATGCAAAATAACATTATTTCTGAACATAATTGCAATTGGTTGTTTTTGTGCGGACTATAAAAGGAGAGACAATAATATAAGTTTATCCATATGAATTATAGTATTCAGATCCAATTGCTGAAATCTCTTACTTTTAGTCCAGAGCAAAGTCTGACACTACCACAGACACTGTTCTGGATAAAGGTAGAAATTAAATGTGCAGGCCATCAAAGTGTTTGCCTGTAACCTGATAAGACTTTGCAATGGAAGCAGGTGTATTGTTGATCTCCTGATGACTTGTATTTGATGTTTTTCCACAGCAGTTAGAGATCCTGGTGACAGTCATCAAGAAATGACCTTTCCACTTTTTCGTCACTCGGGGCTGCCTCAGAATCCTTGCAGATCATTCCATCTTCAACAAGCTATTCATGTTATCCCAGCTCTGGAGAGAAGGAATAGGTGATGTTTTGGGTCGAGACCCTTCTTGTCCTTCTCTGCCCACTGAGATGCTGCCTGATCTGCTGAGATACTCCTGCACTTTGTGTCCAACTTCTGTACCTCTTGCCTGAGCAGGTGAAGGATGGAGCGAACAGCCCTCCCCCCCCCCCCCCCCCCCCCCCCCTCCCTCCCTCCCAAAAAAAGTGATGTTTTTTCTCCTCCAAAATTATCTATTGCATCCACTGCTCTAGGTGTCAGCTGCTCTACTTCGGTGAGACCAATATAGGCTTCGCCCAACACTCACCTTGGTTCGCAATAACCAACCTGATCTCCTGGTGGCTCAGCACTTCAACTCCCCCTCCCATTCCGAATCCGACCTTTCTGTCCTGGGCCTCCTCCATGGCCAGAGTGAGGACCACTGTAAATCGGAGGAACAGCACCTCATATTTTGCTTGGGCAGTTTATGCCCCAGCAGTATGAACATTGACTTCTCCAATTTCAGGTAGTCTCTGCTTTCTCCTCCCCATCTCAGCTCTCCCTCAGTCCACTGTCTCCGCCTCTTCCTTTCTTCTTCCCGCCCCACCCCCTTCAACCTCACATCAGTCTGAAGAAGGGTCTCGACCTGAAACGTTGCCTATTTCCTTCGCTCCGTAGATGATGCCTCACCCGCTGAGTTTCCCCAGCATTTTTGTCTACATACAGCTGTCTCCCTCACTTTCAACAATTTGAAGGGATCACCCATCCCAAAGATTTATGGGTTTGTGGATGAATTGGTTTCTGTAAAATTGCCCCCAGTGTGCAGGGAGTGGATACAAAGGTGGGATGACATAGCACTTGTGTGAACAGGTGATTGATGGTCAGTGTGTATTTGATTCCATGCCATATCTCTAAACTAAACCCTTTGCATGTCTCTGTGGTTCACCCTTCTAATCCTGTCTACCACTCCCCATAGTATGCAGCCTCAGTTAATGCAACACTTGTCCTTTCACCTCTTCTCTTCGTGTCATTCAGGGACACATCACCCTTTCCAGTGGGACTGATAAACAACGATGACGAGTCTGCCTACAGGGATGAAGTCCAAAAACTGACTGTCTGGTGTACCAAAAACAACCTGGTACTAAACCCATCAAAGACAAAAGAACTTGTCGTTGACTTCAGGAGGAAGAGGAGAGAGGAACCTGCTCCCTTATACATCAAAGGAGACATGGTGGAGAGAGTCAACGACTTTAAGTTCCTGGGAATAAACATCTCCCAGGACCTCAAATGGCAAATGAACACCGTCACTCTCTTGAAGAAGTCTCATCAGCGGCTATATTTCCTGAGGTCTCTACGGAGAGCTAACGTCTCACAGCCGCTGCTGCTGTCCTTCTATCGATGCGCCGTGGAAAGTATCCTCTCCCATGGAATCCTGGTGTGGTTTGCCAGCTGTACTGTGGCTGAGAGGAGGGCGCTGCAGGGAATTATAAAAACTGCGCAGCGCATTACAAACGCTAACCTGCCCTCCTTGGATGACATATACAAGGCCCGATGCTTGCGCAGGGCCACAAATATCAAGAAGGACACATCCCACCCTGCCAACCACCTTTTTACTCTGCTACCCTCGGGGAGGCGACTCAGGTCTCTGCAGGCTCGCACCGGTAGACTAAAAAATAGTTTCTACCCATGTGTGGTAAAAGAGCTTAACTCCAACAGAGAACACTGGGAAGCAAGAAGTAACTCTTTTAAACTCTTTTAAAAATGTATCCATTATTTTACTATTAACTGTACATATGTGTATTGGTTGTCGTGTTGTATTTCTTTTAACGGAGGAGAAGCAAATGGAATTTCGTTGCTCAGTTTTGTGCAATGACAATAAACATATTCTATTCTATTCTATTCTATTCTATGATTCATTTGCACTACTTGCAATCTAAGTCTGCCGCATTTGATGTTCACAAATATGGTGGTCTCCTCACTGGTGAAACTAGGGTGGCACAGTGGTAGAGCTACTGCCTTACAGAGCTTGAGATCCGGGTTCGATCCTGACTATGAGTGCTTGTCTGTGCAGAGTTTGTACGGTCTCCCCGTGACCTACCTGGGTTTTCTCCGAGAACTTAGTTTTCCTTCCACACTTCCAATATGCACATGTTTATAGGTTAATTGAAGGTACACAAAAATGCTGGAGAAACTCAACGGGTGCAGCAGCATCTATGGAGCGAAGGAAATGGGCAACGTTTCGGGCCGAAACCCTTCTTCAGACTGTTAATTGTCTTGGTATAAATGTAAAATTGTCCCTCGTCTTTGTAAGGTAGTTGTGAATTTGCGGGGATCACTGGTCGATATGGACTCGCTGTTCGAAAGGGCCTGTTTCCGCGCTGTATCTCTAAAAACTAAAACCAATCACCAATCTCAGTCTGCAGGAGTGACTAGACTTTTTGTTGCTTGCCACTGTAACTCACTATCCCACTCCCACATTGGCCTGTCTTTCACCTCCAGCATCTTTATAACAAGGCCCAACGCAAGCTTCGGGAACAATGTGTCATCTTGTATCTAGGCAGTTTGCATCCTACAAAACTCAAGATTGAATTCTTGTCGGAAGGAACTGCAGATGCTGTTTTTTTCTTGGTTCTTGGTTACTTGGTCCTCCAAAATATTCCACCTGGAATTTAAACTGGAGGTGGTGAAGGGAGGGATTAAGCCAGAAAGGGTTATTGGGAAGAAAGTGCTACTTTAAATTTAGTTGCATCTGGTTGGGTAACTATAGTTTGGTGGAGATCATTCCGTGCTTTAATTGTGCGTGGGAAGAACGAATTGCTGTACACATCTGTCTTTGTAGCTGGGATCACAAATTGGATCGAATGCCCTCGTCTGCTCCTAATTGGTTTGGGGTTGGTGTAGGTCTTGTGATCTATGTCAAGCTGACCATTTAACATTTTGTAAAAACAGGTCAAACGGAGAGGGTTCCACCCCAGAGAATTCAGAAGTTTGGTGACACTCGCTTCTCTCTCATAGGTGTTAGTAACAAATCGAGCGGCCTGTCTTTGGACACGTTCGATGGATGAAATGTTTTTATCTGTGTATGGGTCCCAAGCTGCAACTGCGTAGTCCAAATGAGGTCGAACGAGGGTGAAATACAGCTTCTCCTTGACAGAAGCTGAACAATGATGAAAGTTGCGCCTCAGGAAGTTTAAACTGAAGTTTAAACCGAAGATAGAAATAAAATTGTGGAGTAAAGCCACAGCCTTCCCATTTTCACATATTCTACTCACATTTTCCCGTCGAAGAGATAAACATCTTCCCGTCGCATTCCGAACTATATTTCTGAGGTTTTTCATGATTTAAAATGTCAAAAAAAGCCAAAGCCTCTTTCTCAGAGAGCGTCCAGTGATGTTGTCACAATGCCCCTCACAGTGTCCTGGTCCTGGAGCTGCTCTTTGACCTGGGTAGGTCCTAGGGCAGGCAATGGGAGTGAGGGGAGGAGGAGGAGGGAAATGAGGAGGAGGGAGATGTGGTAGGGTTTCTACCCCTTCCCTCTCTGCCCCTTTCCCTCTCTAACCCCCTCCCCCTCCCTCTATCCTCCTCCTCTACTCCCCTCCCTCTCTACCCCTTCCACCTCCATCTCGCTCTCTACTCCCTCTCCCTCCCTCTACACCCTCCCTCTCCCTCTACACCCACCCCCTTCCTCTCCACCCCATCCTTCTCTGCCGCCCATCCCTCTCTACCCCCCCCCCCCCCCACACTCTACCCCCCCCCTCCCTCTCTACCACCCCTGCCTCTCTACCCTCTCTCCCTCTCCAGGGAGTGGTGGGTATTGGGACTTATGGGTGAGTGGTGGAGTAATGTGTTCGGGGTCCAGCCATCCCCTGAGACGCTGCGCGCCCCCCCGCCGCTTTGGGGGACGGGACCCAACGGGTCCCACTCGGTCCAGTATTTCATACTTCCGATATAAGCAGCCAATTTTTTTGATTTTCAAAGATCTCAAGCTATATGAACTGAGGCTCGGCATTCTTCTCGCTCTGTTTGTTGCTGTTCAAATGCATTCCAGAAACCTGAGCATCATCAAGGCTAAAAGTGCAGCTCAGCAGTGTGTGAGCCCTGTTGGAAATCTATTGCTGGGCACTGCTGCATTGTGATGAGCAAACTGGGCTAATAACCAGAAGTCGGGTACATTCATCTGAGAACATGAGGTTGAATGGCAACCGAGGAATTCAAAATCACGTAGTGAAAGAACTCTGGAATTGAAAAGCTATCATCAATAATGAAAATTGTGAGGCTGCAAGGTCGTTGTTTAAAAAAATATATTGGGTTCACTAATGATCATCATGAAAGGAAATCTATCATTTGGGCATTATTGTGTTTCCTATATTTTAAAGAACAGGCCATAGAGCATTTTAGGTCATGAAAAATATTATATGAATGCACGGTTTTTAGAAAAATAATGTTAACAAAAGGAAAAGCAATTGGTACCTTGCAAATTTGTGCTCCTTATTGCCCAGTTTCCCACTCTGGGCTCCACCTAGAAGGAGCATATATATTCGAAAAATTCCAAGCCTGTCGCATTGTAGTCATATCCCTATGGATGTGAAGGAAGAGTTGAGTTGAGTTTAGTTTAGTTTAGTTTAGAGATACAGCGCGGAAACAGGCCCTTCTGCCCACCGAGTCCACGCCGACCTGTGATCCCCGCACACTAGCACTCTCCTCCACACACTCGGGTGAATTTACAATTATACCAAGCCGATTAACCTATAAACCTGTACGTCTTTGCAGAATGGGAGGAAACCGGAGATCCCAGAGATAACCCACATGGGTCACGGGGAGAACGTGCAAACACCGTACAGACAGCAACCGTAGTCAGGATCAAACCCGGGCCTCTGGCGCTGTGATGCAGCACCACAACCGCTGTGCCACCGTGCCACCCATGGACTCTTGTACTCAGACTCCCACTGAAGCAGGCATTGCAGCAGAGGACCAAAATATGTGATAAGTGTTCAACAAAAAATAAAATCTCCTGACTGTGTCCCAGTTGGACTGCTCCTGGGATCCAGCCATGATGTGTCAATATCCTAAGCTCTCCAACAATAGAAGGCAGTTATACCCAGGGCAGATTCAATGCATCCATTCATTTTAATTGAGGAAGCTCTGTAAGAAGGAATCTTTCAGGTGACATATTTCCTTTGATTTAATTGAGTTGACTCAAATGTAATTGGTCGCCTTTAATTATTTTTATTGGTTAACATTTGTTTTCCATAACTTTTTAATTTTTAAAAGCTTTTGAATGCTTCTGAGATATTCACAAAATGTAAAATGGTTTAATGTATAGCTGAATTTGGGGGAATGATCTAGCAGGATGGCAAGTTTTTTCTGAAACACTATGGGTAAGGATTGGTTGACTAGAGATACAGCATGTAAACAGGCCCTTCTGCCTCCTAGATCAGTGACATCCAGCAATCATCCCATGCAGCAGCATTACCCTACACTCGAGGGACAATTTACAGAAGCCAATTAAACTCCGAAGCTGTATGTCTTTGGCATGTGGGAGGAAACCAGAGCACCCGGACAAAACCTACACTGTTACAGGGAGAATGTACTAACTCTGTTCATACAGCACCCACATCGACAAAAACCTGGGTTCGATACTGACTAAAGGGCCTGTCCCACCAGCATGAGACTGCATGCGGCGAGCGCGACCTTACGTGGTCGCTTGAGCTATTTTTATAGATATGTGAAGAGGAAAAGTTTAGTTAAAACAAATGTAGGTCCCTTGCAGTCAGAAACAGGTGAATTGATCATGGGGAACCAAGACATGGCAGACCAATTGAATAACTACTTTGGTTCTGTCTTTACTAAGGAAGACAAATAATATGCCGGAAATAGCAGGGGACCGGGGGTCAAATGAGATGGAGGAACTGAGTGATATCCAGGTTAGCCGGGAAGTGGTGTTACTGTAGGTAAATTGAATGGATTAAAGGCCAATAAATCCCCAGGGCCAGATAAGTTGCATCCCAGAGTACCTAAGGAAGTTTCCGCAGAAATAGTGGATGCATTAGTGATAATTTTTCAAAACTCTTTAGATTCTGGAGTAGTTCCTGAGAACTGGAGGGTATGTAATGTAACCCCACTTTTTAAAATGGGAGGGAGAGAGAAAACGGGGAATTACAGATCAGTTAGTCTAACATCTGTGGTGGGGCAAATTCTGGAGTCAGTTATTAAAGATGGGATAGCAGCACATTTGGAAAGTCGTAAATTCATTGGACAAAGTCAGCATGGATTTATGAAAGGTAAATCATGTCTCACGAATCTTATACAATTTTTCGAGGATGTAACTAGTAGAGGGGACAAGGGAGAACCAGTGGATGTGTTATATCTGGACTTTCAGAAGGCTTTCGACAAGGTCCCACAAAAGAGATTAGTATGCAAACTTAAACCGCACAGTTTAAGGATAGGAGGGAAGTCTTTTAGGACCGAGATGAGAAAAACATTTTTCACACAGAGAGTGGTGAATCTGTGGAATTCTCTGCCACAGAATGTAGTTGTGGCCAGTTCATTAGCTATATTTAAGAGGGAGTTAGATGTGGCCCTTGTGGCTAAAGGGATCAGGGGGTATGGAGAGAAGGCAGGTATAGGATCCTGAGTTGGATGATCAGCCATGATCATATTGAATGGTGGTGCAGGCTCGAAGGGCCGAATGGCCTACTCCTGCACCTATTTTCTATAACCATATAATATAACCATATAACAATTACAGCACGGAAACAGGCCATCTCGACCCTTCTAGTCCGTGCCGAACACGTATTCTCCCCTAGTCCCATATACCTGCGCTCAGACCATAACCCTCCATTCCTTTCCCGTCCATATAACTATCCAATTTATTTTTAAATGATAAAAACGAACCTGCCTCCACCACCTTCCACTGGAAGCTCATTCCACACAGCCACCACTCTCTGAGTAAAGAAGTTCCCCCTCATGTTACCCCTAAACTTCTGTCCCTTAATTCTCAAGTCATGTCCACTTGTTTGAATCTTCCCTACTCTCAGTGGGAAAAGCTTATCCACGTCAACTCTGTCTATCCCTCTCATCATTTTAAAGACCTCTATCAAGTCCCCCCTTAACCTTCTGCACTCCAAAGAATAAAGCCCTAACTTGTTCAACCTTTCTCTGTAACTTAGTTGCTGAAACCCAGGCAACATTCTAGTAAATCTCCTCTGTACTCTCTCTATTTTGTTGACATCCTTCCTATAATTAGGCGACCAAAATTGTACCCCATACTCCAGAATTGGCCTCACCAATGCCTTGTACAATTTTAACATTACATCCCAACTTCTATACTCAATGCTCTGATTTATAAAGGCCAGCACACCAAAAGCTTTCTTTACCACCCTATCTACATGAGATTCCACTTTCAGGGAACTGTGCACAGTTATTCCCAGATCCCTCTGTTCACCTGCATTCTTCAATTCCCTACCATTTACCATGTACGTCCTATTTTGATTTGTCCTGCCAAGATGTAGCACCTCACACTTATCAGCATTAAACTCCATCTGCCATCTTTCAGTCCACTCTTCCAACTGGCATAAATCTCTCTGTAGACTTTGAAAATCTACTTCATTATCCACAACCCCACCTATCTTAGTATCATCTGCATACTTACTAATCCAATTTAACACACCATCATCCAGATCATTGATGTACATGACAAACAACAGTGGAACCAACACAGATCCCTGTGGCACCCCACTAGTCACTGGCCTCCAACCTGACAAACAACCATCCACCATTACTCTCTGGCATCTCCCATTCAGCCACTGTTGAATCCATCTTGCTACTCAATCATTAATACCCAACCATTGAACCTTCTTAACCAA
Organism: Amblyraja radiata; assembly: GCF_010909765.2. NCBI lineage: Eukaryota > Metazoa > Chordata > Chondrichthyes > Rajiformes > Rajidae > Amblyraja > Amblyraja radiata. The sequence continues at coordinate 9,100,693 of NC_045958.1, forward strand.
CCTTCCATGAGGAACCTTGTCAAAGGCCTTACTGAAGTCCATATATACAACATCCACTGCTTTACCCTCATCAATTTCCCGAGTAACCTCTTCAAAAAATTCAAGAAGATTAGTCAAACATGACCTTCCAGGCACAAATCCATGTTGACTGTTCCTAATCAGACCCTGTTTATCCAGATGCTTATATATATTATCTCTAAGTATCCTTTCCATTAATTTGCCCACCACTGACGTCAAACTAACAGGTCTATAATTGCTAGGTTTACTCTTAGACCCCTTTTTAAACAATGGAACAACATGCGCAGTACGCCAATCCTCCGGCACTATTCCAGTTTCTAATGACATTTGAAATATTTCTGTCATAGCCCCTACTATTTCTACACTAACTTCCCTCAATGTCCTAGGGAATATCCTGTCCGGACCTGGAGACTTATCCACTTTTATATTTCTCAAAAGTGTCAGTACTTCCTCTTCTTTGAATCTCATAGTTTCCATAGCTACTCTACTTGTTTCCCTTACCTCAAATAATTCAATATCCTTCTCCTTGGTGAATACCGAAGAAAATAAATTGTTCAATATCTCCCCCATCTCTTTTGGCTCTGCAGATAGCTGTCCACTCTGACTCTCTAATGGACCAATGTTATCCCTCGTTATCCTTTTGCTATTAATATAGCTGTAGAAACCCTTTGGGTTTACTTTCACCTTACTTGCCAAAGCAACCTCATATCTTCATTTAGCTTTTCTAATTTCTTTCTTAAGATTCTTTTTACATTCTTTATACTCCTCAAGCACCTCATTTACTCCATGCTGCCTATAATTATTGTAGATCTCCCTCTTTTTCTGAACCAAGTGTCCAATTTCCCTTGAAAACCATGGCTCTTTCCGATTTTTACTATTTCCTTTCAACCGAACAGGGACATAAAGATTCTGTACTCTTAAAATTTCACCTTTAAATGTACTCTTCCACATCTTTCCCATAAAACAAAATGTCCCAATTTACTCCTTTTAAATCCTTTCGCATCTCCTCAAAGTTAGCCTTTCTCCAATCAAAAATCACAACCTTAGGTCCGGTTCTGACCCTCTCCATAATTATATTGAAACTAATGGTATTGTGATCACTGGTCCCGAACTGTTCCCCAACGCATACCTCTGCCACCTGACCCATCTCATTTCCTAACCGGAGGTCCAGCACCGCTCCTTCTCTAGTAGGTACTTCTATGTATTGCTGCAAAAAACTATCCTGCACACATTTTACAAACTCCAACCCATCCAGCCCATTTACAGAATGTGTTTCCCAGTCTATGTGTGGAAAATTGAAATCTCCCACAATCACTACCTTGTGCTTACTACTAATATCTGCAATCTCCTTACATATTTGCTCTTCCAATTCTCGCTCCCCATTTGGCGGTCTATAATACACCCCTATGTTCTATGTCTATCTATAATGGCCCATTGTTGGCTGGGGAAGAGATGATAACAAAAGGATATAAGGATGCAAACAGTGGAACTAGTAGGATGACCAGGGTGGATGATTTGGGTGTAAGCTGCCCATGCGAAATATGAGGTGCTGTTCCTCTAATTTGTGTTTGACCTCACTCTGATGGTGGAGGAGGAGGCCCAGGACAGAAAGGTCAGTATGGGAATGGGAAGAGCAGTTAAAGTGTTTGGAAACCGGAATATCATGTAGGTTGGACCTGTACCCGCAAGATCGAAGTTGGGCATTAATTTTGTAGCTGTTGAAACATGGGGCAGATCAGACATGGTGATACTGAATGAAGGGCCACAATGAGGTAAGTCAAGTGGCCTACTCCTGCTATTCTTATGGTTTCCATCAGAATTCCAGGCCTTAAAACTGTATACCTACGTATGTCAACAAGTACTTACCTCTGATTCATTTTCAGCTTTATTGAGATTAAAATCAGCTCTCCCTCAGCTCTTCCTACCCCCTGTAATCAGTCTGAAGCAAGGGTCCTAATCCAAAACATCACCTGTCCAAATACCCCAGAGATGCTGCTGGACTTGCTAAAGTACACCAGCTGAAATGTCCTTTTTTAATAAGTCAAGATCTGCAGCTCCATGTTTCTATATTAATCCTAACTGGTATCATAGAAATGAATAGTTTACATCATAACTTGCATCAGTGATGATATCCTTTAAAATGGATTACAATTACTAATTGCTGCAGTATCTGTTCAATAGATGCCAAATCCTGTTTAATAGAGAATTACATTAAATAGCAATTCATGTATTATGCATGATATTACTTGTCAAGACAAGGTAAGGGCCACATAGAAACATAGAAACATAGAAAATAGGTGCAGGAGTAGGCCATTCGGCCCTTCGAGCCTGCACCGCCATTCACTATGATCATGGCTGATCATCCAACTCAGTATCCCATACCTGCCTTCTCTCCATACCCCCTGGTCCCTTTAGCCACAAGGGCCACATCTAACTCCCTCTTAAATATAGCCAATATAACCATATAACCATATAACCATATAACAATTACAGCACGGAAACAGGCCATCTCGGCCCTACAAGTCCGTGCCGAACAATTATTTTCCCCTAGTCCCATCTACCTGCACTCAGACCATAACCCTCCATTCCCTTCCCATCCATATACCTATCCAATTTATTTTTAAATGATAAAATCGAACCTGCCTCCACCACTTCCACTGGAAGCTCATTCCACACAGCTACCACTCTCTGAGTAAAGAAGTTCCCCGATGAACTGGCCTCAACTACCTTCTGTGGCAGACATCTCTGTGTAAAAAATGATTTTCTCATCTCGGTCCTAAAAGACTTCCCTCTTATCCTTAAACTGTGACCCCTTGTTCTGGACTTCCCCAACATCGGAAATAATCTTCCTGTATCTAGCCTGTCCAACCCCTTAAGAATTTTGTAAGTTTCTATAAGATCCCCCCTCAATCTTCTAAATTCTAGCGTGTGCAAGCCGAGTCTATCCAGTCTTTCTTCATATGAAAGTCCTGCCATCCCAGGAATCAGTCTGGTGAACCTTCTCTGTACTGCCTCTATGGCAAGAATGTCTTTCCTCAGATTAGGAGACCAAAACTGTACATATTATAATGTATGTTGCTGTGCATCATAATATTCTGCATGTTTATGGTTGGTTATATATTCTGAGCCATGCATTGGATAATGATTCCAAAATTGTCTGCTGTTAGAAGTACTTCCTATATTCATAGAATCAATGGATTACTTTTGTGAAATAAACTCATACCTTAAACTCAGACCGTAAGTTTCAATAATGTTCCAAGCTCTTCCACTACTCTTACTAGAGAATCCTAAGAAATGTGTGCGCAAATATTTCCAATAAAGTCAACAAAATTATTTTAGAAGAGGCATGGTGGCGCAGCGGTAGAGTTGCTGCCTTGCAGCGCCAGAGACCTAGGTTCGATCCTGATTACATGCGCTGTCTGTATGTACGTTCTTCCCGTGACCGCGTGGGTTTTCTCCGGGTGCTCAAGTTTCCTCTCACACTCAAAAGACGCACAGGTTTGTAGGTTAATTGGCTTGGTATCATTGTAAATTGTCCCTAGTGTGTGTAGGATAGCGTTAGTGTGTGGTCAGCGGGTAGGCCGGAGGACCTGTTTCCGCGCTGTATCTCTAAACTAAAGAGAAAGGCGATTTGGTCTATATCTATCTGAAGCATCCTAACGACTGCCCCACTGTATGATTCATTTTTTCTTGCACAAATCTATGATTAATTCCCCCAAACCAGAAGTGTTTTTCACACATATTCAATCTTCCACTTTTTTTCCTTTGCCTGCTTTGTTCTGTGACCTACTGTAAGGGCCACAGGCATTACAGTGTTTCATTAATCTAGTATGGACACGCTGGACCAAATACCTTCATTCTGTACTGTAAACATCCACGATTCTATGAAATGATTTAACTTGGATTCTGTCTCTTTCTCTTATCAGTGATGACAAAGATATAGCACTTACATTTCTTCCAGAATTTCAGAAAGCTTATGTTCATTGTTTCTCTATTTGTGTCCAGATAAAGCATAGGAAATGAAATTCTATCTCCACTGCTCAGTTATGTATTAGATTCTTAATCTATGGCTGACTCACAGTGAACCATGTTGAATGGTCAAGTCAGGGACTAGATGCTTGATGGATTCCCATTGCCCAAAGACAACAACCTAACTAGCTAAGGTACACAAAATTGCTGGGGAAACTCAGCGGGTGCAGCAGCATCTATGGAGCGAAGGAAATTATTTCCTTCGCTCCATAGATGCTGCTGCACCCGCTGAGTTTCCCCAGCAATTTTGTGTACCTTCGATATTCCAGCATCTGCAGTTCCCTTTTGAACAACCTAACTAGCTATATACTTTCCTCTATGTTTGCTGAAGTATCTTGATCAGTCAATGGCGATGGGCTTACTATATCAGGTACAATTTCCATTATAGAAACATAGAAACATAGATAATAGGTGCAGGAGTAGGCCATTCGGCCCTTCGAGCCTGCACCGCCATTCAATATGATCATGGCTGATCATCCAACTCAGTATCCCGTACCTGCCCTCTCTCCATACCCCCTGATCCCTTTAGCCACAAGGGCCACATCTAACTCCCTCTTAAATATAGCCAATGAACTGGCCTCAACTTCCTTCTGTGGCAGAGAGTTCCAGAGATTCACCACTCTCTGTGTGAAAAATGTTTTTCTCATCTCGGTCCTAAAGGATTTCCCCTCTATCCTTAAGCTGTGACCCCTTGTCCTGGACTTCCCCAACATCGGGAACGATCTTCCTGCATCTAGCCTGTCCAACCCCTTAAGAATTTTGTTCAAAAGGGAACTGCAGATGCTGGAATATCGAAGGTACACAAAATTGCTGGGGAAACTCAGCGGGTGCAGCAGCATCACCTGGGTCTCCTCCATTGCCAGAGTGAGCAACAGCGGAAATTGGAGGAACAGCACCTCATATTCCGTCTGGGGTCCTTGCGTCCCTATGGCATCAACATTGAATTCTCCCAATTTGGCTAGCCCGTGCTGTCTCCTCCCCTTCCTTCACCCTCTAGCTGTCTCCTCCCACCCTCCCATCCGCCCGCCCTCGGGCTCCTCCTCCTCCTCCCTTTGTCCTTCTTTCTTTCCCCACCCCCTATCAGTCTGAAGAAGGGTTTCGGCCCGAAACGTCGCCTATTTCCTTCGCTCCATAGATGCTGCTGCACCCGCTGAGTTTCCCCAGCAATTTTGTGTACCTTAAGAATTTTGTAAGTTTCTATAAGATCCCCCCTCAATCTCCTAAATTCTAGTGAGTACAAGCTGAGTCTATCCAGTCTTTCTTCATATGAAAGTCCTGACATCCCAGGAATCAGTCTGGTGAACCTTCTCTGCACTCCCTCTATGGCAAGAATGTCCTTCCTCAGATTTGGAGACCAAAACTGTACGCAATACTCCAGGTGTGGTCTCACCAAGACCCTGTACAACTGCAGTAGAACCTCCCTGCTCCTATACTCAAATCCTTTTGCTATGAATGCTAACATACAATACAATACAATTCAATTTATTGTCATTTGGACCCCTTGAGGTCCAAACGAAATGCCGTTTCTGCAGCCATACATTACAAACAAATAGACCCAAGACACAACATAATTTACATAAACATCCATCACATTGCTGTGATGGAAGGCCAAAAAAACTTCTCTCTCCACTGCACTCTCCCCCCCGATGTCAGAGTCAAAGTCAAAGTCAAAGCCCCCGGCGGGCGATGGCGAATTGTCCCGTGGCCATTAAAGCCACGCCGGGTGATGCAAGGCCGCACACCGGGTCTTGGTGTTAGAGTCCCCGGCGCGCGCTCGCAGAGTCCCGCCGCCATTCCAAGCCGCGCGGGGCGATGATGTAGGCCCCGATCCAGGAGCTCTTCAACCCCGCAACTCGGGCGGGAGAAGTCGCCGCTGCGGAAGCCCCGAAAAGCGGTCTCCCTCCAGGGACCCGCGGGCTCCCGGTGTCACTGTCCGCCAAACCCGCAGTTGCAGCCACCGAATCTCTGGCGGTCGGGTCGCAGCAGCGTCCACCACAGCTCCACCCGCTCTGGACTCGGCCAGCTCTGGACTCGGCCAGAGTCCCCGGTTTTCCTGTTGGAGGCCGCTCCTCGTTGCAGCCCCAACGACAACGGAGACCCGACAAAGAAAAGGTCGGGTCTCCCGTGCAGGGAGAGATTTAAAAGTTACCCCCAACCCCCCCCACACCACCCCTACCCCCCCACACACATACCCCAACAAAAATAACAAAAACTACATAAAAACATAGACATAAAATAATAAAAACGCAGACGGACTGCAGAGGCCGCTGCTGGCGAGAGCCGCGCCGCCTACCGGATACCAACATACCAATCGCTTTCTTCACTGCATGCTGCACCTGCATGCCTACTTTCAATGACTGGTGTACCATGACACCCAGGTCTCGTTGCATCTCCCCTTTTCCTAATCGGCCACCATTTAGATAATAGTCTGCTTTCCTGTTTTTGCCACCAAAGTGGATAACCTCACATTTATCCTCATTATACTGCATCTGCCATGCATTTGCCCACTCACCCAACCTATCCAAGTCACCTTGCAGCCTCCTAGCATCCGCCTCACACCTAACACTGCCCCCCAGTTTAGTGTAATCCGCAAACTTGGAGATGTTGCATTCAATTCCCTCATCCAAATCATTAATATATATTGTAAATAGCTGGGGTCCCAGCACTGAGCCTTGCGGTACCCCACTAGTCACTGCCTGCCATTCTGAAAAGGACCCGTTTACTCCTACTCTTTGCTTCCTGTTTGCCAGCCAGTTCTCTATCCACATCAATACTGAACCCCCAATACCGTGTGCTTTAGGTTTGTATACTAATCTCTTATGTGGGACCTTGTCGAAAGCCTTCTGAAACCCAGATATAACACATCCACTGGTTCTCCACTATCCACTCCACTAGTTACATCCTCGAAAAATTCTATAAGATTCGTCAGACATGATTTACCTTTCGTAAATCCATGCTGACTTTGTCCAATGATTTCACCACTTTCCAAATGTGCTGCTATCCCATCTTTAATAACAAACTCTAGCAGTTTCCCCACTACCGATGTTAGACTAACTGGTCTGTAATTCTCCGTTTTCTTTCTCCCTCCCTTTTTAAAAAGTGGGGTTACATTAGCTACCCTCCAATCCTCAGGAACTACTCCAGAATCTAAAGAGTTTTGAAAAATTATCACTAATGCATCCACTATTTCTGCGGCTACTTCCTTAAGTACTCTGGGATGCAACTTATCTGGCCCTGGGGGTTTATCGGCTTTTAATCCATTCAATTTACCTAACACCACTTCCCGGCTAACCTGGATTTCACTCAGATCCTCCATCTCCTTTGACCCGCGGTTCCTGCTATTTCCGGCAGATTATTTAGGTCTTCCTTAGTAGAACCAAAGTAGTTATTCAATTGGTCCGCCATGTCCTTGTTCCCCATGATCAATTCACCTGTTTCTGACTGCAAGGGATCTACATTTGTTTTAACTAATCTATTTCTCTTCACATATCTATAAAAACTTATGCAGTCAGTTTTTATGTTCCCTGCCAGTTGTATTTCATAATCTATTTTCCCTTTCCTAATTAAGCCCTTTGTCCTCCTCTGCTGGTCTCTGAATTTCTCCCAGTCCTCTGGTAGGCTGCTTTTTCTGGCTAATTTGTACGCTTCATCTTTTGCTTTGATACTATCCCTGATTTCCCTTGTTATCCATGGATGCACTACCTTCCCTGATTTATTCTTTTGCCAAACTGGGATGAACAATTGTTGTAGTTCATCCATGCAGTCTTTAAATGCCTTCCATTGCATATCCACCGTCAAACCTTTAAGAATTAATTGCCAGTCAATCTTGGCCAATTCACGTCTCATACCCTCAAAGTTACCTTTCTTTAAGTTCAGAACCATTGTTTCTGAATTAACAATGTCACTCTCCATCCTAATGAAGAACTCAACCATATTATGGTCACGCTTGCCCAAGGGGGCACGCACAACAAGACTGCTAACTAACCCTTCCTCATTACTCAATACCTAGTCTAGAATGGCCTGCTCTCTCGTTGGTTCCTCTACATGTTGGTTTAGAAAACTATCCCGCATACATTCCGAGAAATCCTCTTCCTCAGCGCCCTTGCCAATTTGATTCACCCAATCTATATGTAGATTGAAGTCACCCATTATAACTGTTTTACCTTTGTTGCATGCATTTCTAATTTCCTGTTTGATGCCATCCCCAACTTCACTACTACTGTTAGGTGGCCTGTACACAACACCCACCAGTGTTTTCTGCCCCTTAGTGTTTCGCAGCTCTACCCATATCGATTCCACATCCTCCAAGCTAATGTCCTTCCTTTCCATTGCATTAAACTCCTCTCTAACCAGCAACGCTACCCCGCCTCCTTTTCCTTTCTGTCTATCCCTCCTGAATATTGAATATCCCTGGATGTTCAGCTCCCAGCCTTGGTCACCCTGGAGCCACGTCTCCGTGATCCCAACTATGTCATAGTCATCAATAGCTATCTGCACATTCAACTCATCCACCTTATTACGAATGCTCCTTGCATTGAGACACAAAGCCTTCAGGCTTGTTTTTACAACACTCTTACCCCTTATATAATTATGTTGAAAAGTAGCCCGTTTTGATTTTTGCCCTGGATTTGTCTGCCTGCCACTTTTACTTTTCACCTTGCTACCTATTGCTTCCATCCCCATTTTACACCCCTCTGTCTCTCTGCTCACACATTTAAGAACCCCACCACCTCTTATTCTCTGTTTATTATTGTTTTCTTATTTCCCCCCTACATGTTGGGTCTGAATGCTTCCCTTCTCTGCCTCCTGCCTCACACACTGTCTACATCCCACCCCAGGCAGACGTCCGTCTGGCACTGGAGGAGCTGCACGCCGTGGTCAACAAACACCAGACGTCTTACCCTGAGGCATTTACCACCATTGCTGGGGACTTCAATAAGGTGAACCTCAAGAAATCACTCCCCAACTTCCACCAACATGTCTCCTGCTGCACCAGAGGACCTAACACCCTCGACCACTGCTACACCACCATCAAGAATGCCTATCATTCTATCCCTCGCCCTCACTTCGGTAAGTCCGACCATACCGCGGTGCTGCTTCTTCCTGCCTACAGGCAGCAATTGAAGAGCGCACCCCCAGAGGTGAGGACAGTACAGAGCTGGTCGGGGGGGGCAGAAGAACAACTCCAGGACTGTTTGGAGTCTGTAGACTGGGCAATGTTCAAGGACTAGGCAACGGACTTGAACGAATATGCCACAGTCGTTACAGACTTCATAAAGAAATGTGTGGAGGACTGCATCCCTACAAAAACCTTCCGAGTGTTTCCCAATCAGAAACCTTGGATGAACTTTGAGATCCGCACTCTTCTAAAGTCCAGACACAGGGCATTCATGTCCGATGATACAGTGGCCTACATGAAGTCCAGATACGACCTTGGTAAGGCCATCAAAAAGGCCAAAAGGGACTTCTGCTCCAAGCTGGAGGATGAGACAGATGTTCGGCAGCTGTGGCGGGGCCTGAATGCAATCACCTCCTACAAGGCGAAACCAGGACGCAGCTCGAATGTCGGTGAAACATCACTCCCTGACGAGCTCATGGCGTTTTACGCACGCTTTGACAGGAAGAATACTGATGTGCCTTCCCGATCCCCCATTCGCTGTGATGGCATTTCAGTCTCAGTCACAGAGGCCAATGTCAGGAAATCCTTCAGAGGGGTGAACCCCCGAAAAGCACCTGGTCCTGATGGTATACCCGGTCGTGTTCTAAAAACCTGTGCGGACCAACTGGCGGGAGTTTTTACGGACATTTTCAACCTCTCACTTCTGAGGTCTGAGGTCCCCACCTGCTTTAAAAGGGCATCAATTATACCGGTGCCCAAGAAGAGTAAGGTGACGTGCCTCAATGACTATCGACCAGTGGCACTAACGTCTGTGGTGATGAAGTGCTTTGAGAGGCTGATCATGGAGCAAATCAACTCCTACCTCGACAAAAACCTGGACCCACTGCAGTTCGCTTACCGTCACAACAGATCAACAGTGGATGCGATCTCGCTGGCCCTCCACTCCGCACTGGACCACTTGGACAACAAAAACTCATATGTCAGGCTGTTATTCATCGATTACAGCTCGGCATTCAACACAATCATCCCCTCCAAACTGGTTACCAAACTCGTAGAACTGGGTCTCTGCGCATCCCTCTGCAACTGGATCCTCGACTTCCTCATCCGCAGACCACAGTCTGTTCGTATTGGTGGAAATGTGTCAGCCTCGATAACAATCAGCACGGGAGCACCTCAAGGCTACGTGCTCAGCCCCCTGCTGTACTCACTCTATACCCATGACTGCGTAGCCAACCACAGTGCGAACTCCATCATCAAGTTCGCTGACGACACCACTATTGTGGGGCGTATCACTGACGGGGATGAGTCAGAGTACAGAAGAGAGATCGAGCAACTATCCATATGGTGCCAACGCAATAACCTGGCCCTCAACACCAGCAAAACCAAGGAACTGATTGTGGACTTTGGAAGGAGTAGGATGGGGACCCACAGCCCCATTTATATCAACGGGTCGATGGTTGAAAGGGTCAAAAACTTCAAATTCCTGGGCGTGCACATCTCTGAAGATCTTTCCTGGTCCGAGAACACTAACGCAATTATCAAAAAAGCTCATCAGCGCCTCTACTTCCTGAGAAGATTACGGAGAGTCGGTTTGTCAAGGAAGACACTCTCTGACTTCTACAGGTGCACAGTCGAGAGCATACTGACCGGTTGCATCATGGCTTGGTTCGGCAATTTGAGCGCCCTGGAGAGGAAAAGACTACAAAAAGTAGTAAACACTGCCCAGTCCATCATCGGCTCTGACCTTCCTTCCATCGAGGGGATTTATCGCAGTCGCTGCCTCAAAAAGGCTGGAAGTATCATCAAAGACCCACACCATCCTGGCCACACACTCATCTCCCTGCTACCTTCAGGTAGAAGGTACAGGAGCCTGAAGACTGCAACAACCAGGTTCAGGAATAGCTACTTCCCCACAGCCATCAGGTTATTAAACCTGGCTCGGACAAAACTCTGATTATTAGCAACCACTTTCTGCTATTTGCACTTTATCAGTTTATTTATTCATGTGTGTATATATTTATATCATGGTATATGGACACATTTATCTGTTTTGTAGTAAATGCCTACTATTTTCTGTGTGCTTAATCAAAGCAAGAATTTCATTGTCCTATACAGGGACACATGACAATAAACTCACTTGAACTTGAACTTGAACTTGCCTCTGCAGTTCCTTGTCAGAAGGCATTGACAGAAGCTCAATCTTCACTTCATGTGGGATTGTACATTTGTGTTATGATTTTTCTAGGATTCAGCAGAATTCTTGGCATGCCTATCCTTGGAGATTATCTGGACCTCTACCTCTTCCAATGTTTTCCTTCTGGATCCATAAAGGATACTGTCCTGTTTCTTAACATTTCAAATTTGATGCAAGGAACAAAACTGGGCAGAAACCTGAGTTCTGGGATAAATACCCTATACCTAAAGCTGATTCCGATTGTTGGACACCCACAGGATCCAATTGTACAAACTGCTAAGAAATCCAATATCATTTGAATCAGCTCACAGGAGACATTGAATTGGGAAATACTTATCGCAGCTCTCTGTGCCAACCTTTCAAAATGTGTTTCCACATGCAGGAAGACAGTGAATATCTTTCTTCTCGAATGCTCAGAGGATGTGTTCTGATGGCCATAGTACGTTTTCACAAATGTATCTGCTGACCCCTGCTAGGTGTGTACTCAATATCCTTGATTTTTCTTTTGTACTTTTATTCGTTTAAACTATTTTGTTTTAGCAATAGTTTTAGTTTTAGTTTTAGCAACGACCAGAGATGTGCGGGGGCACATTAGCACTATCCAACACACACTAGGGACAATTTACACTTATGCCAAGTGTACAAACCCAAGCCAAATAACATACAAACCTTTGGAGTGTGGGAGGAAACCGAAGATCTCGGATAAAATCCACGCGGTCATGGGGAGAATGTACAAACTCCATACAGACAGCACCCGTAGTTGGGATCGAACCCGCATCTCTAGTTCAAGTTGAAGTTCAAATGAGTTTATTGTCATGTGTCCCTGATAGGACAATGAAATTCTTGCTTTGCTTCAGCACAACAGAACATAGTAATAATAATAATAATAAATTTTATTTAATGGGCGCCTTTCAGACATCTCAAGGACACCTTACATAGTAATCGGAATAACATATAATCGGAATATAACTAGTAATAAAGACATCACAGAGACACAAATTAAAAACAGAATTCAATCCAAAAACAGAAAATCAAAAACACAGTGTGAAGAGAGAGCAGCGGCAGCCAAAGCGCGCCAGCGTCCACTCTCTCTTCACGGCAGCCATTAGTAGGCATTGACTACAAAACAGATCAGTGTGTCCATATACCATTGTATAAATATATACACACATGAATAAATAAACTGATAAAGTGCAAATAAAAGATAATGGGCTATTAATGTTCAGAGTTTTGTCCGAGTCAAGTTTAATAGCCTGATGGCTGTGGGGAAGTAGCTATTCCTGAACCTGGTCGTTGCAGCAATGGCTGTAAGGCAGCAACTCTAACGCTGCGCCACCATGCCAATGTGTTGTTTTTGGAGGAGATATTTGATAGCGTTCACCAGCAGCTTAGCAATTGCAATCATGAAAGTCTTTCGTTTAGTTTATTAGTTTATAGATCATTGTTATTGGAAATGATCTTGTAGCACTTCAGCAAACAGCTGATGATTTGGAACAGGGCATCAACTCACTAACTGTGAATTTGGCCACTGTGCCATTCCTTTGGATAATGAGTGTTATTGTGCATCCAAATTTGTAAATGAAGCTTATGCTCACCTTTTAAATGCAAATGGCCGCTACTCATTGCACAATGATGCACATGTATGTGTGACCCCTGACCCATCAATGTAATTAAACTCTTAGGTAGACAAAAATTCTGGAGAAATTGAGCGGGTGCAGCAGCATCTATGGAGCGCAGGAAATAGGCAACGTTTCAAACTAAAACCCTTCTTCAGACTGATGAAGGGTTTTGGCCCGAAACGTTGCCTATTTACTTCGCTCCATTGATGCTGCTGCACTCGCTGAGTTTCTCCAGCATTTTTGTCTACCTTCGATTATCCAGCATCTGCAGTTCCTTCTTAAACATAGTTAAACTATGTACTCTGTCAACAAAATAGAGAGAGTACAGAGGAGATTTACTAGAATGTTGCCTGGGTTTCAGCAACTAAGTTACAGAGAAAGGTTGAACAAGTTAGGTCTTTATTCTTTGGAGCGCAGAAGGTTAAGGGGGGACTTGATAGAGGTTTTTAAAATGATGAGAGGGATAGACAGAGTTGACGTGGAAAAGCTTTTCCCACTGAGAGTAGGGAAGATTCAAACAAGGGGACATGACTTGAGAATTAAGGGACAGAAGTTTAGGGGTAACATGAGGGGGAACTTCTTTACTCAGAGAGTGGTGGCTGTGTGGAATGAGCTTCCAGTGAAGGTGGTGGAGGCAGGTTCGTTTTTATCATTTAAAAATAAATTGGATAGTTATATGGATGGGAAAGGAATGGAGGGTTATGGTCTGAGCGCAGGTATATGGGACTAGGGGAGATTATGTGTTCGGCACGGACTAGAAGGATCGAGATGGCCTGTATCCGTGCTGTAATTGTTATATGGTTATATAAACTCTTAATTGCCTTGGTGCAATCAGTGATGGGCGATAAAGGCCAGTGATGCTCGCTTCCTGGAAAATGTGAAAAGGCAATTAAAGAGCTTTGAATGATATCTGCACTTTTCCCTGTCATGGGATCAGAAAGCTACAACCCAGTATCTAACAACTATATGTCACTATCCACCACAAGAACTGCCAAAGTGCAACCTGCAATCCTTTGCATTGACAATTGGAATAAGTTTAATAGTTATACGAGAAGAATTAAGTCATTTGTCTACCATTCAAACGTGGGTGATTTCTCTTTTCTTCTCAACACTATTCTCCTGTCTTCAAGGTTCAAGGTCAGTTTATTGTCACATGTACCAATTAATGTACAGTGAAATTTGAGTTACCATACAGCCATACTAAGTGAAAAGCAACATGACACACTGACACATAAAATACAAGTTAACATAAACTTCCACCACAGTGGCTCCCCACATTCCTCACTATGATGGAAGGTATTAAAGGCCAATCTTCTCCCTCTTTATTCTCCCGCAGTCAGGGCTGTCGAACCATCCACAGTCGGGTGGGTCAAGGCTCCCGCAGCCGGCGATCAGAAGCCCTCATATTGGGGTGATCGAAACTCCCGCATTGGGGTGGTTGAAAGCTTGGCATTCCCGAATCGGTCTCTAACCAGGGACCGCCTTCTCCCCATAATCCCTGACACCCTTACTAATCAAGAACCTATTAATCTCCACCTTAAAGATATCAATTGACTTGGCCTCCACCGCCGTCTGTGGCAATGAATTCCACAGATTCACCACCCTCTGTCTACAGAAATTCCTCCTCATCTCCTTTCTAAAGGTACGACCTTTTATTCTGAGGCTATGGCCTCTGGTCCATAGTGGCCTAGACTCTCCCAATAGTGGAAACATCCTCTCCCCATCCACATTTTCCAGGCCTTTCACTACGGAATGATGATCAAATGTCAGTTATGCCACCATCACACATGTGAATTAAGATAAAGAAACAGATGAGCCTCAATCATGTACAGATTCCATTTTACCGTCTTTCTTCTGTTGATTCAAACACGAGGACATGATTTGAGAATTAAGGGACAGAAGTTTAGGGGTAACATGAGGGGAACTTCTTTACTCAGAGAGTGGTAGTTGTGTGGAATGAGCTTCCATTGGAAGTGGTGGATGCAGGTTCGATTTTATCATTTAAAAATAAATTGGATAGGTATATGGACGGGAAAGGCATTCAATTCAATTCAATCAAAAAAAGGAATGGAGGGTTATGGTCTGAGTGCAGGTAGAAGTGACTAGGTGAGAATAAGTGTTTGGCACGGAATAGAAGGGCCGAGATGGCCTGTTTCCGTGTTGTAATTGTTATATGATTATCATCTTGCTACTTGCTTGCCCAGTTCACTATTCACTGCCTTTTACTGTGATCTCTTAAGATTGGAAGGTGGTACTTGGCAACAGGTGATAACCTTGGCTCCGAACATAGGTCCATGAATCTTTTTCACATAGTTGCCTTGCTCTTGTGCTATTACATGGTAAGAACATGAGAAGAGCAGTTAACTGTTCAACACCATGAGCCAGTTTCACCATTCAATTAGATCATGGTTAATTAGATCCATTCAATTAGTTCCACACGCCCATCTTGGCTTCATAAGCTTTAATGTCTTTGACTACAAAAATCTATCAATTTCAGGTTTTCAATATTTTCAATTAACCTTGCCTCGACAGCTTTCCAGGCTGCTATTACCCAGAACTGCCTGATTCAAATGTAATGCCGTGCCTCTTGTTCTGGACTCTCCCATCAGAGGAGATTGTTTCTCTCTGTATACTCTATCACTTCTTTAAACATCTCAATTACATCACGCCTTAAGCTTCCAAACTCAAGGGAATGTCAACCCAGTTTCTCAACATATCTTCATAGATTAAATCTTTTGGTCGCAATATTGTTCTGATAAAATCCGCACTACACATGCTGCTAGTTCATAATATCTTCGTAAAGTGCTCTGAGCATTTTGGGTCCACAGAAACAGATGAAAACTGCACTGATGCTATTTTTTTCTCACATATAGATCGGTGCACAACATTTTTCATTCATAGTTAGATAAATTCAGGATAGCTGGCTCACACTTCAGGTAAGTCTAAGCCAGAAATATGTCTTACACATATTAGGTATATGTCTTAGACATGTCTTAGACTGGGGGGAGAGAGAGGGGGGGAGAGAGGGGGGGGGGAGAAGAGAGGGGGGGAGAGGGGGGAGAAACATAGAAACATAGAAATTAGGTGCAGGAGTAGGCCATTCGGCCCTTCGAGCCTGCACCGCCATTCAATATGATCATGGCTGATCATCCAACTCAGTATCCCGTACCTGCCTTCTCTCCATACCCTCTGATCCCCTTAGCCACAAGGGCCACACCTAACTCCCTCTTAAATATAGCCAATGAACTGGCCTCGACTACCCTCTGTGGCAGAGAGTTCCAGAGATTCACCACTCTCTGTGTGAAAAAAGTTCTTCTCATCTCGGTTTTAAAGGATTTTCCCCTTATCCTTAAGCTGTGACCCCTTGTCCTGGACTTCCCCAACATCGGGAGCAATCTTCCTGCATCTAGCCTGTCCAACCCCTTAAAAATTTTATAAGTTTCTATAAGATCCCATCTCAATCTCCTAAATTCTAGAGAGTATAAACCAAGTCTATCCAGTCTTTCTTCATAAGACAGTCCTGACATCCCAGGAATCAGTCTGGTGAACCTTCTCTGCACTCCCTCTATGGCAATAATGTCCTTCCCCAGATTTGGAGACCAAAACTGTACGCAATACTCCAGGTGTGGTCTCATCAAGACCCTGTACAACTGCAGTAGAACCTCCCTGCTCCTATACTCAAATCCTTTTGCTATGAAAGCTAACATACCATTCGCTTTCTTCACTGCCTGCTGCACCTGCATGCCTACTTTCAATGTCTGAGGAAGGGTTTCGGCCCGAAACGTCGCCTATTTTCTTCGTTCCATAGATGCTGCTGCACCCGCTGAGTTTCCCCAGCAATTTTGTGTACCTTGCCTACTTTCAATGACTGGTGTA
Organism: Amblyraja radiata; assembly: GCF_010909765.2. Lineage (NCBI taxonomy): Eukaryota > Metazoa > Chordata > Chondrichthyes > Rajiformes > Rajidae > Amblyraja > Amblyraja radiata. The sequence continues at coordinate 9,117,548 of NC_045958.1, forward strand.
CCATGACACCCAGGTCTCGCTGCATCTCCTCTTTTCCTAGTCGGCCACCATTTAGATAATAGTCTGCTTTCCTGTTTTTGCCACCAAAATGGATAACCTCACATTTATCCACATTATACTGCACCTGCCAAACATTTGCCCACTCACCCAGCCTATCCAAGTCACCTTGCAGTCTCCTAGCATCCTCCTCACAGCTAACACTGCCCCCCAGCTTAGTGTCATCCGCAAACTTGGAGATATTGCCTTCAATTCCCTCATCCAGATCATTAATATATATTGTAAATAGCTGGGGTCCCAGCACTGAGCCTTGCGGTACCCCACTAGTCACTGCCTGCCATTGTGAAAAGGACCCGTTTACTCCTACTCTTTGCTTCCTGTTTGCCAGCCAGTTCTCTATCCACATCAATACTGAACCCCCAAAACAATACAGTGGGACCTAATTTTACTTCGGAGTCACGTGAGTGACTACGTGAAGAACCCGCTCAGTGCGCAGGCGCGGCATTACGCCAGCAGTGCAACAGCGGCTGCCACGGGAGTTAGGCTCTTCCCGTTACAGCATGAACCGGACCATCAGGTGAGTACCCTGAGGTCGGGTTTTCACCAAGACCCTGTACAACTGCAGTAGAACCTCCCTGCTCCTATACTCAAATCCTTTTGCTATGAAAGAGAGAGAGAGAGAGAGAGAGAGAGAGAGAGAGAGAGAGAGAGAGAGAGAGGGAGGGAGAGAGAGAGAGAGGGGGGAGAGAGGGGGGGGAGGGGGGGAGAGAGAGAGGGGGGGGGGAGAGAGGGGGGGGGGGAGAGGGGGGTGGAGATAGGGCATAATATCTATTTTCAGATAAGGCGTTTTGGACACCACGGGAAACATTACTACCGGAATATATAAATATTTTAACGTTACTGCGTAGAGTTTTCGAGAAGATATGATTATACACGAACACACACACACATCCACAAACAAGGCCAGACTTATAATAGTTTAAGAAGGAAATGCAGATGATGGAAAATCGAAGGTAGACAAAAATGCTGGAGAAACTCAGCGGGTGAGGCAGCAACTATGGAACAAAGGAAATAGGCAACATTTCGGGTCGAGACCCTTCTTCAGACTGATGTGAGGGTGGGGGGGGGCAGGAAGAAGAAAGGAAGATGCGGAGACAGTGGGCTGAGGGAGAGCTGAGAAGGGGAGGAGAAAGTAGGGACTACCTGAAATTAGAGAAGTCAATGTTCATACCGCTGGGGTGCAAACTACCCAAGCGAAATATGAGGTGCTGCTCCAATTTACGGTGGTCCTCACTCTGACCATGGAGGAGGCCCAGGACAGAAAGGTCGGATTCGGAGTGGGAGGGGGGAGTTGAAGTGCTGAGCCACCGGGAGATCAGGTTGGTTATTGCGAACCAAGCGGAGGTGTTGGGTGAAGCGATCGCCAAGCCTACGCTTGGTCTCACCGATGTAGAGCAGCTGACATCTAGAGCAGCGGATGCAATAGATGAGGTTGGAGGAGGTGCAGGTGAACCTCTGCCGCACCTGGAAAGACTGCTTGGGTCCTGGAATGGAGTCAAGGGGGGAGGTAAAGCAACAAATGCAGCATTTCTTGCGGTTGCAAGGGAAAGTGCCCGGAGAGGGGGTGGTTCAGGTGGGGACAAATTTTCCATATTAGGTCAATCTAACGGCTAATGAGTAACAACAGGTGATGAGCCTAATACCATATTTTACCTCACAGATCTGAATTGGTTGCAGGTTTGATACACTAAGATGTAATCAATGCAGATTTGCAGTTTTGAAATGTGATGTTCATTTGGCCCTCTTCCACGGCCCTAGGTTTGTGATGCCATCACCTGTGTTCTTCAGCTACTACCCTGAGTCCTCATTGACTACATGCGCACTAATACCTTTACCTTGAAAACACAAAATGAGTACACGTATAACAGATGCTATTCACTCCCCCTTCAGTGCATGTAATGCTATGAAGCCTAAATTTTTATGTGGGAGCCAAAGATATTTAGCAATGGCATTCCAGAATGCACAGATTTTAAAGTCCGAAGAAGGGTTTTGACCTGAAACGTTGCCTATTTCCTTCGCTCCATAGATGCTGCCTCACCCGCTGAGTTTCTGCAGCATTTTTGTCTACCTTTTCAAGTGACAGCGCAGCCACAAACAGTGGGAAAAGTATGGTTGAGTAGAGTTGAGATCATGAGTAATTGAGAATATGGACGATAGACTTAAAGATTGATATGGGTCGTTCTCAGCTTTGTTCCTAAGAAACCTCGCTTAATAGTAAACTGTATTATAAGAAACAACAGTGTCAATGGGGAAAAGAGGGATCCAAAGAGTTTCAAACTCGCAATAACAAAGTGAATTTTTAGAGTAATGGACCTATGCAGCATGGAAACATCTTTTAAGAGTTGTAATTGTGTTTCTATAGCAGCCGCATTCCAAATATAGACAATTATCTGAATGTGATGTCCATTGGGTTCATTGGCCCCTCTTACACTGACACTTCCACAGCTTACCACTCAGTCTCCTACACACTAAAGGAAAAAACTCCAGCCTTTCTAACCCCTCCTTATTACTCAAGCCTACAAACTCGGGTAACATCCTGGTGAAATTCGTCCTTTCTAACTTAATGACATATTTTCTGAAGCTGGACTTATCTGCTCATTACCACAATGGAGGGATCAATATGGATTAAGACATTGGGAATGGATTAGTGAAGGTGTCGGGGTAATTGAGCGATGGCAGGAGAATGGGGTTGAGAGGGAAAGATAGATCAGCCATGATTAAATGGTGGGCTTGATGGGCCGAATGGCCTAATTGTGCTCCTAGAACTTATGAACATGGATAGCATTACTGCTTCCATGTGAAATAATGTTAGGAGGTGATTCCCTGTAAATGGGGCCTATTAGGTTCCCTAAAGGTGGAATCTCCTACAAAATTACAAAATCCAGTTTGAGAACGAATGACGTGAACATTGCAGTGGCAGTTACAGCTATGATGTCACAATTGGATCTCATTTACATAAACTGCTCGTGAACAGTGCATCACCCAACAATGACATCACAATGGGATCTAATTTATTTAAACTGCCCATCAAAAGTGTTCCACCCAGTGCAATGAGAGATATGTTACATTGTTGTGAGGTGCTACATCTTGGCAGGACAAATCAAAATAGGACGTACATGGTAAATGGTAGGGAATTGAAGAATGCAGGTGAACAGAGGGATCTGGGAATAACCGTGCACAGTTCCCTGAAAGTGGAATCTCATGTAGATAGGGTGGTAAAGAAAGCTTTTGGTGTGCTGGCCTTTATAAATCAGAGCATTGAGTATAGAAGTTGGGGTGTAATGTTAAAATTGTACAAGGCATTGGTGAGGCCAATTCTGGAGTATGGTGTACAATTTTGGTCGCATAATTATAGGAAGGATGTCAACAAAATAGAGAGAGTACAGAGGAGATTTACTAGAATGTTGCCTGGGTTTCATCAACTAAGTTACAGAGAAAGGTTGAACAAGTTAGGGCTTTATTCTTTGGAGCGCAGAAGGTTAAGGGGGGACTTGATAGAGGTCTTTAAAATGATGAGAGGGATAGACAGAGTTGATGTGGATAAGCTTTTCCCATTGAGAGTAGGGAAGATTCAAACAAGAGGACATGACTTGAGAATTAAGGGATTTAGGGCAAATTTTAGGGGTAACATGAGGGGGAACTTCTTTACTCAGAGAGTGGTAGCTGTGTGGAATGAGCTTCCAGTGGAAGTGGTGGAGGCAGGTTCAATTTTATCATTTAAAAATAAATTGGATAGTTATATGGACGGGAAAGGAATGGAGGGTTATGGTCTGAGTGCAGGTAGATGGGACTAGATGAGAATAAGTGTTTGGCACAGACTTGAAGGGCCGAGATGGCCTGTTTTCCGTGCTGTAATTGTTATATGGTTATTATTGATTCCAGAACTTTCCCCATCACTAAGGTGATGACTGGCTGGCTTGTAGTTACAGGATTTATCCCTACCACATTTTATTAGCATGATTTTTACATTTGGAATGTTCCAGTCCTTAGTTACAGCTGCAAAATCAGAATGGACTATAACCACGCAAGTCTGGACACAGAGCTGTACTTTGCAATTCATCTGGCGGCTAAGCAGATGAGTCGTGAGAGATGATGAAAAAGAATGGCATTATTCTTTCAAGTGCAATTCACCCCAAACCTAAATATCAGATAGGCAGTCAGACAACTGATGCTGTGGTGGACTGGATCTGCCTGCCATCTTTGTATATCCAGAAACTAATCTTACATTGGTGAATTAATTTGTCAAGGGACAATATGAAATTGAAGAAGAAGTGGGGATCAAGGTCATATCCCTGGGGAAATCTGAGGATGACAGGACACTTTCACGGGGAAAGGCATCGAATGAAGTATTGTGATCACAAATGGAAAGTACAGCTTGCTCTGCATGCCATCCACTAAATGTAGTTGTTCATCGAGGCTACTCTAACAAAACTCATGGTTTCTGTGGTCAAGAAGAACAAGCTCCACAAGGACAAGGGAACACCACCACCTGCAAGCTCTCTGCCAAGATGCATAACATCATGACTTGGAACTATATCACTGGACCTTCATCCATGCTGGATCTAAACCCAGAAGTTTCCTTACCAATAGTACTATGGGCATCTTATCAAATGACGGGCTGCAACAGTTTAATTAATGGCAAACCATCTCTTTCTGAAGGATCACAAAAAAGCTGGAGAAACTCAGCGGGTGCAGCAGCATCTATGGAGCGAAGGATTCTGAAGGATAATTAAAGATAGATAATAAATCCTGGCATTGTTAGTGGTGTTAACATTAACCAACTTCCTTCCCTCCCACCCACTTCCACACATACATAGGAATAGAATGCATTTATTGTCATTCAAACCTAGGTTTGAATGAAATATCATTTCTACAGTTTCTTACATTACAAAACAATCCAAGACCCACACTTAACACAGTTTACATAAACATCCATCACAGTGAGTCTCCAACATCTCCTCACTGTGATGGAAGGCAAAGTCTTTATCTCTTCCCTTTGTTCCTTCTCCCGCGGTTCAGCAGTCCAACTGCAGTGTCGAGGCAAACTGGGGCCTCCGTTAAAGCCCCCGGTGGGCGATGGTAAGTCCTGAGGCCGTTTAAGCCACGCCGGGCGATGTTAGGCCCCGGCTCCATGTCCTTAAACCCTTAAACATACACACAGAAAATAAAGACAATTTAAAAGAGAACCAGGTAAGGATGGCACAGTAGCGCAGTGGTAGAGTTGATGCCTTACAGCGCCAGATACCCGGGTACTGGTTGTTGTCTGTATGGAGTTTGTACGTTCTCCCCGTGACTGCGTCGGTTTTCTCCGGGAGCTCCGGTTTCCTCCCACACTCCAAAGATGTACAGGTTTGTAGGTTAATTGGCTTGTAAGAATTGTTAAATTGTCCCTTGTGTGTAGGATAGGGTCATTTTCATGCTGTACCTCTAAAGTTTAACGTTTAAAGTTAGGAGACATAGATGAGGAAATTCCAATAGCTTGGGGTTTTGACGTGTAGGAATAAATTAAAACTACAATTCCAGAATTATAGGAACTTGCAAAGATAGGAGGATTGTAGAGCTGGAAGAGATAACAGAAATAAGGAACATTGAGACAATAGAAGGATATGAACGCAACAAAAAGAAATTTAAATTCATGGATTTACAGCATTCTGAATCATTCTTGGTGCCCACTATTCTATACAACGTCAACTTGTGTTGGATTCGGTTTCATCTTTGTAACTATTGATATTGTGGCTGGAAACATTACTCTCTTGTCCATATCATACTATGTATGACTTTATGGATACCCAATAACCCCTTATGTCCGTTCAGATTCAAGCCATTTTCATTATACTAACATGATGGCCAGTTGCAATCCAAATAAGCAAATACAAAACCACCCCCACATACAGCACCTTTAACATAGGGAAATTGCCAAGGAACCTCGAAGGACTGTTTTTTGAAGACGTGACCAAAAAGGTTGATGAGGGCTGTAGCTGTAGATGGACTTCAGTAAGGCGTTCGACAAGGTTACACATGGTTGACTGCTCTAGAAGGTTAGATAGCATGGGATCCAAGGAGAGATAACTGAATGGATAGCAAATTGGCTCCATGGAAGCAGAGGGTAATGTAGGTATGTTGCAAAATGTGTGCGCCTTTGAGAGGGGGGTGGGTTTAAAGCGATTTTCTCTAGGCTATTGAAATCGAGGTTGTTCAGCCCAGCTTAGTTGCTGACGAAAAATCGCTGCGAGGTTCGTTCGCTGCAGCTATTTTTAAACTAAATTGGATTATTTAATTGCTATAGTAGATTAAAAATCATCCTCTAAAGCCGCGAACCCCGACAACGAGACGGAACTTATGTAGGGGACAAGGCAAGGTAGGTTGTTTATTTTTACATTAAAAAATGCTTCTTAAGATCCCTTTATTCAAATTTTTAAGTTGCGAGTACGTGACTTGGGGGCCCATTCAAACCCGCAGTATCTTTCATGCTGCATATGGGCTTCAAATCCACCGCAATGGCAACATTCCAAATCATCGCGTTCCAGAAAAACACAATCGCAAGTTGATTTAAATTGCCATTAATTTACAGCAACTGAACACTAAATTCCTTCCATTTGGCCTATAAATTAATGTCAATGAGATTTAAAAATCATGTTTTATTGTGAATTCTTGTGTGAATGTTCTTTGGACAATTAGCCTATTTAAAAATGTTAATCTTTTCTTAAGAATGGGTAGATGTTTAGATCTAGTAATTGAATTTGGGAATTAGCTACAATTGGGTAACTAACTAATTATATGCTTTAATTTCAGGTCATCCAAGTAAGATTGTTTAATATTTGTTTCAGAATGCTTCAATCTATAATAACTGAAAATGTCTTTCAGTTCTCTTAATTTTTAATAAAGTTATGGGCTTTTGACTGCTCTTGATTACAGCTTTTGTGTTAAGTCAATGGAAAATAAATAGGGAACAAGATGCTAATTTTCGAGTATGAAAATAGCCATAACTTTTTTAATACTGAAGATATGAAAGTGAATTAGGTGTCAAATTAAACTTCTCTTTATACTTTATCTGATGGGATAAATTGCAGACTTGATTTTTAAAGTCTCAACATTTTGTAACATTGCTAGATAATGGTGAAAGGTTGCTTCTCAGACTGGATGCCTATGACTACTGGTGTGCCTCATGGTTCCGTGCTGGACCCGTTGCTGTTTGTCATCTACATCAATAATTTTGATGAGACCATACAGGGCAAGATTAGCAAGTTTGCTGATGATACAAAAGTTAGTGGTTTTGCAGACAATGAAGATGCTTGTGAACGATTGCAGCAGGATCTGGATCGATTGGCCAGGTGGGCAGAGAAATGGTTGATGGAATTTAATACAGAGAAGTGTGAGGTGTTGCATTTTGGGATGTCAAACGAGGGCAGGAGCTACACAGTAAAGGGTAGGCCTCTGGGAAGTGTTGCAGGGCAGAGGTATCTAGGAGAACAGGTGCATGGTTCATTGAAGGTCAAGTCACAGGTAGATAAGGTGGTCAAAAAGGCTTTTGGCACTTTGGTCTTCATCAGTCAGAGTATTGAGTATAGAAATTGGCAGGTCATGCTGCAGTTGAATAAGATGTTGATGAGACCGCATTTGGATTATTAGGTTCAGTTCTGGGCACCATGTTATATGAAAGATATTGTCAAGCTTGAAAGGGTTCAGAAAAGATTTATGAGGATGTTGCCAGGACTAGAGGGTGTGAGCTATATGAATAGATTGAGTAGGATGGGTCTCTATTCCATGGAGCACAGGAGGACGAGGGGAGATCATATAGAGGTATACAAAATCATGAGAGGAATAGATCGGGTAGATGCACAGTCTTTTGCCCAGAGCAAGGGAATCAAGGACCAGAGGACATTGGTTCAAGGTAAAGGGGAAAAGATTTAATAGGAATCCGAATGGTAACTTTTTCACACAAAGGTGGTGGGTGTATTGAACAAGATGCCAGAGGAGGTAGTTGAGGCTGGGACCGTCCCATTGTTTAAGAAACAGTTAGACAGATTCATGGACAGGACAGGTTTGGAGGGATATCGACCAAGCACAGACAAGTGGGACTAGTGTAGCTGGGACATTGTTGGCTGGCGTGGGCAAGTTGGGCCGAGGGGTCTGTTTCCACACTGTATCACTCTATGACTCCATGACTCTATGTCTGACTTTTATAAGTGAGGAAATGTTCAATTAAGAACCACTTGAAGTTATTAATTCCAATATTTTCCCCAATTACTGAAATTGCTTACTCGATTATCCCTCGCGTATTTAAGTCGAACGCCCTAAATAAATTGGACTTTGGACTTCTGAATCCAATAGTTCTTCAACTTTTTTCACATGCTTTCCCAAGGCAGCTACTATGAGTTAAAATGTGTTCCATTAAACAAAAGAAAAACTAAGTGTTCTATTGTGCCTCTCATGGCTTATTGGCCTCTCAGGGACGACAGATGGCACAATGGGCTAAGTGTTCGGCTGGCGACCGGAAGGTGGCCGGTTCGAATCCCGCTTGGAGTGCATACTGTCGTTGTGTCCTTGGGCAAGACACTTCACCCACCTTTGCCTGTGTGTGAATGTGTGTGAGTGATTGGTGGTGGTCGGAGGGGCCGTAGGCGCAGAATGGCAGCCACGCTTCCGTCAGTCTGCCCCAGGGCAGCTGTGGCTACAGAAGTAGCTTACCACCACCGAGTGTGACTGAGGAGTGAATGAATAATGCGATGTAAAGCGCCTTGAGTATTAGAAAGGCGCTATATAAATCCCATCCTTTATTATTATTATTATTGTATTGTATTGTATTGTATTCAAATTTATTGTCATTGGCTCAGTCAGAGACAACGAAATGAATTTCCCTTACAGGCAGTATCATAAACATTAAAATAAATAAATAATAATAAATAATAAAACATATTAAAAATAAAATAGAATTAAAAAAAAAGCACAAACACTGAAAGTCCATGACACAAAATAACACAGTGGCACCAAGGTGAGGAAGGCACCATAGTCCAGCCAGCCTCCCCTCCATTCTTCCCAGATGTTCACTCGTGGTCGAGGCCTTCCTAGCACCCGCAGTCGCCGCCCCGGGTGGCCCGATGCTCAGGCCCTCTCGCCGGGCTGGTGGAACGCCGACGCCGAACCCCGACGGTGAACATCCTCCTCCTCAGCGGCCCGGACCTCCTGATCAGCCGCCTCCCGCAGCCGGTGTCCGCAGCTCCTGAGTCCGCAGCTCCCGAGTCCGCAGCTCCCGAGTCCGCAGCTCCCGAGTCCGCAGCTCCCGAGTCCGCAGCTCCAGAGTCCGCAGCTCCATGATGTCGGTGCCGCATGTCCAGCACTCCGGGCTCCAGACGGCGATCCCCGGTAAGGCATCGCCAGCCCCGCGATGTTACAGCGCTGTCCCGCCGCTGCTGGAGCTCTGGTCGATCCCGGCAGGAAAGGCCGCGCCAATCCAGTAGGTAGGCCACTGGGGGGGGGGGGTGGCGACTCGAATAATAGTCGCGTCTTCACCAGGAAGCGGCTGAAGGACGGTATCCTCCGCACCGTACCCTCTTCCCCCACATAAAAACACAAAAAACCCACAAAAAAACACACTTTTACATAACTAAATAAACAAAAAAACAAAAAGATACCGGGCTGTAGGTGGAGGCTGCTGACACCAGCGCCACCGGAAGTACAACATATGGAATATCTATGAAGAGTGGTCATAAAATAAAGCAAGAAATATAGGGCCCATCTCCACTCAGTCAGCTCCCATTGAAATATCAATCATGTTTGGTCTTTCCTCATGTTTGATCTTAATTGAGGGATAAGTTCCCCTTGAAAAATTGTATTGGCGTGGAAAATGTATCTGATACTTTGCAATTTAAATATTCCTCAGAGGTTATTTTATAAAAGGTATAATTTTAAATAAGTTAATTGCTTTATTAAGATATGGAGCTGAAATATTTGCTGTTGATATGTTAACTAATAACATACAGTCATTGGATTAATGGAAGATAACTATAAAGAGAGGGCACACAAAAATGCTGGAGAAACTCAGTGGGTGCAGCAGCATCTATGGAGCGAAGGAAATGGGTAACGTTTCGGGCCGAAACCCTTTTTCAGAAGAAAGGATTTGGCCCGAAACGTTGCCTATTTCCTTCACTCCATAGATGCTGCTGCACCCCCTGAGTTTCTCCAGCATTTTTGTGTACCTTCGATTTTCCAGCATCTGCAGTTCCTTCTTAAACACTATAAAAAGAGGTTGGACAAACTTAGAGTATTTTCTCTGGAGCATCGGAGGCTGAGGGGAGATCTGGTTGTACTATATAAATTATAACGAGCAAGGAGAAAAAGACACAAAGTGCTGGAGTCACTCAATGGATCAGGCAGCATTTCTGGAGAACATGGCGATTGCATGGGGACCCTTCTTCAGCCAGTCAGAACCTTTATCCCGGTGTGAAAAGGTCAAAGACTAGAGGACATAATTTTAAGGTGAGATGTGTGGGGCAAGTCTTTTTCCCCACAGAGAGTGATCGGTGCCTGGGCACACTGCCAGGGCCGGTGGAGGCAGATATGATAATGGCATTTAAGAGCCTTTTAGAAAGGTGCATGGAAATATAGGGAATGGAAGGATATGGATCACATATTGGCAAGGGGATTAACCTGGTATCATGTCCAGCAGGGGCATTTTGGGTGAATTGAATTGAATTGAATCCTTTATTTGTCATTCAGACCTTTCGGTCTGAACGAAATGCTGTTGCCTGCAGCCATACATATAATAATAACAAAACACAATAAACACTAATTAACATCCACCACAGTGAGTTCACTAAACACCTCCTCACTGTGATAGAGGCAAAAGTCTTAGAGTTACTGTCTCTTCCCTCCTCTTCTCCCTCTGCGCCGAGGCAATACCCCACCGGGCGATGGTATCAGTCCCGCGGTTCAAGCTCCGCGGCCCGGGGGTGGTCGAAGCTGCCGCCCTCCAGTCCAGCGGACGCAGCTGTTGCAACGGGTGCTCCGGAAAACAGGCACCAGCCTGTGACCTGCGAGCTCCCGACATTGTCCTCCACTGGCCCGCGGCCGAGCCCCGGATCCAGGTCGCCGTCGCCAGAACGCCGCCTCAGCCGCCAGAGCACCGTCTCCGCCCCGCACCGGGCCGCCCACAAGGCAACGTCTCAGTCCCGCACCGGGCTGCCCCCACGGGAGCACCTTCCAGCCGGGAGCCGGTCCGCCCTCACCGGAGCTCTTCCAGCCGATAGCCAGGCCACCCACATGGCAGCGTCTCAGCCCCGCACCGGGCTGCTCACACGGGAGTGCCTTCCAGCCGGGACCCAGGCCGCTCACATGGGAGCGCCTTCCAGCCGGTAGCCGTGCCGCTCACGCAGGAGTGTCTCAGCCCCGCACCGTCCGCCCTCACTGGAGCGCCGAGTCGTGCCGCTACCCGGACGTCGCCACAGCTCGAAGACGGCCAGCCTCGCGTTGGTGAGGCCTGGCTGGCTCTACCTCCGGACCCTCGAGGTCGGTCGCAGGTTGGAGGCCGCCAGCTCCGCCATTAGGCCTCAGCGCAGACGGGGGAAGAGAAGGGGGATACGACAAAAAAGTCGCATTCCCCCGAAGGGAGAGACAGAAAGCTCTGTTTCACCCTCCCCCCACACACATAACACCACCTAATAACCAAAAAAATTACTAAACTAGACAAAAAAAAACAACACAAAAAGTAAAAACAGACAGACTGCAGGCGAGCCGCAGCTGTATCACAGAGCCGCCACTTCCGGAGTGAAAAGGCATGTTCCAGTTCTATGATATCTGTTCAGTGGTAGGTGGAATATTTACTCATATAATTTCCAAGTAATTTGCGGTCCCTAGTTGGTGATCAATTTACGCAAATGACAGTCAGTTTTATGAAATGGATACATCTGTTTGAGGCTAGTTTGAGGCAATTCCATTTAAATTTATGTGGCACTTTTACAGCTCATGGAACAATTTTCCACACAGTTTGTGAAGAATTCAGAATTAAATGATAACAGGATAAACCTTAAAATCGTGCACACTGATTTATTATCTATAAAAACTCTTTAATTTCCTAATAATTAACTGTGTTACTGTGCTTGCAAATGGTACATGTAATGCTGACTTTGTAACAAAAGCAACGTTTGGTGAAGTTGGCACTGCGTCTGCTCATTGATTCAGAGATCTGAATTCATTCCTGAGCTGCCAATGTAGACGTTATACATTTAACCCATCACCAAATGGGTTCTTGCACAGTGTTCCAGTTTTTTCTCCCACATGCCAAAGAGATGCTGGTTTGCTCAGCAGCTCCTGTAAATTAAGCCGAGTATTCCAGTGGGTGGCTGGGGAATCGGGATGGAATTGATGGGCAAGTGAGAGAGAATGAATGGTGAGGCTACAGGATAGATAGATAGATAGATAGATATAATTTAATTGCCACACAACCAAGGTCGGTGGAATTTGGGTTGCCAGCAGCGGTACAGTAATAAAGAACACACAACCACAATAAACATTTTACACAAACATCCACCACAGCATTCATCACTGTGGTGGAAGGCACAGAACTTGGTCAGTCCTCCTCCATTTTCCCCCGTGGTCGGGACCTCCACCCTCCACAGCCGTTGCTGCGGGCGTCCAGATGGTAAGGGACAAAGTCAAAGTCAAGGTGAGTCCAGGATCGGCTCTTCCCAACCAGAGACCGCGGCTTCAGGCTGGTGTAGGCCGCAGGCCGGCGGTCAAAGTTTTAAAGTACCTGCCGTGCCGCAGCCGGAAGCAACGCAGTCTGCAGGGCCGGCGGTCAAAGCTCCCCTCCAGGGGAGATGGTAAGTCCATGCCGCACTCGCGGTAGAAGACGGCCGCGGGCCGGCGGTGGAAGCTTTTTCTTCCCCCCGGGTCCTCCACGAGGGATCCCGGGCTGTAGATGCCGCACCAGTTGGAGTTCTGCAGACCGCTGCTTCAGGCTGCCGGCTGCCGCGGGCCAGCGTAACGGAGCGCTCCCCTCCAGCGAGCCGCAGTGAGGTCTCACCCGTTCCGCGCCGAGAGTCCACGCTGCGCCCGCCGCTGAAACTCCGGGCGCGTCTCCGGGAAAGGCCGCCCGATCCTCGATGTTAGGCCACGGGGGAGGCGACCTGGAAAAAGTCGCCTCTCCATGGAGGAGGCGGCCAAAACGGTTTCCCCCTTACCCCCCCACACCACCCCCCACACAAAACACACAAAGAAACATTAAAAACAGACTTTTAAACATACAAAAAAAATTTAACAAGTTGAAAAAAACGGACACGCTGCCGACAGGCTGCTGCAGTGCAGCGCCCCCTTCCCGAATGAGTAAAGAAAAAATGGAATGGATGCACGCTCTGCTGGGACTAGTATAAACCTGGCTGGCTGAATGGCATCCTACTGCACCATAATCTGGAAGGATGTCAAACAGATATGGTTGGTTCTGCAGAGATGGCAACATAAGAGACATTTGAGGCTTTAACAATGAGCTCTTTCACTTGTTGTATGGTATCATTCCCTTGAACTTGACAATGTGATTATTACATTCAGTCATTCAGCATCACTATTATTTTTGAATAAAATTAATAAAATGATTCATCCTCTTGACTTTTGAAAATGAGGTGAATGTTAGGAGGGGTATTTTTCTTCCCCCCCCCCGATAATCTTGGATGATAGGAAGTCTTGGGTAAATCCAAATCAAAAGTAGGATTTGTCTTTTGCGTTCCATTTGAAAGTGCACTTCAGCATTGCAGATGGCATGATTCATTGTTCGTTTTAAACTGTTCAATTCTTTTGCCCAAACTGCTTGATGTGGTATTTAATCCAATATCATATCAAGGACATGAAAATGAATGGAAAGTACGACAAACTTAATTTTTTTTCTCCACCTTTGTGTGTGTAGGTGGTGGTGTTACAGTGGTATAGAATTTGATGCTAATGATATGATAGAAACCATAGTAATGGCAGTAGAATAGATATGAAGTATATGTTCTGCTCTGAACCATTGTTTGAATCTGAATGGATGCAACAGGGATGTACCTTTTGTTCTTCGGTGTATCTGTTAGAACAAGTGATTTTTTTTCTCCACAGGTAATGATTATTCATGCCTATTAGTGTCTAGCAGGGTGTAATTGGGCACCCTCCACTATAATTATTATTTTAAATATATTAAGCCCAAACTTTTTAATGGCTTGAAGCCCAAAAGATCATTTTGAACGTTTGAACTTTAGTGACATGATCCCCGCTTTGTAAATGTATAGAAATTTTAAGTGTTGCAAAATAAAAATTTCTAATCTAAATGCAGATGATTTATAAGGCCAAAAGTTGTTTTGATAGTAATGAAATAGGCTGCCAGCAATCTGATTCAAGGGCCCTTCAGTTCCAAATTACAATGAAGGAAACTTCTACTTATAAGGTTATTGAGATGTTTTCATTTTTAACAAGGATAGAGCTGTCACATTCAGATAAAAGCATGTTTTCACATCAAACCACAACCTCCATCACCTGTACAGGTCTTTTTTTTTTAATGACCGTTTCTCAGGTCAGTAAAACTATTATTGCATGTCCGTTAAAACAAATACATAATTAAATGTGTGCTGGTCTGACCAATTGTGAAATCAATGTACAGTCTAAATAGCAGAAAACATCCTTGTAAACTAATTATCACCTCAACAAAGGGAACTGAGATTCTGTAATTGTCATTACTCCTGTCTCTCTGATAACACAGAGACTTGAGAAATCATTACCAGAATTCACCTAAACTTGGTATGTGAGGTCAAAGGGGCCATTAAGTTGGATAAGCTTGATATTAATTCTTATGCCATTACTGTGGTTTAAGAATGGAGATTATTTTTCCAAATAATTCACACTCATGATATCATAATTATCCAGACACAGGGATTGGGCTTACTGCCCTTCTGAGCCACAGTCCCCTAACTAATGTTTGATTCCCTCAACTTGGCTTCTGACAACTGTGTTAACCAGCAATGTACATCCCTTACACAACCTGAAAATAGACACAAAAAGCTGGAATGACTCAGCAGGGCAGGTAGCATTTCCGGAGAGAAGGAATGGGTGACGTTTCGGGTCAAGACCCTTGATCTGAAGAAGGGTCGCTGCCCGAAACATCTCCCATTCCTAGAATGATACAGAGTGGAAACAGGCCCTTCGGCCCAACTCACCCACACCGGCCAACAATGTCCCAGCTACCCTAGTCCCACTTGCTTGCGCTTGGTCCATAACCCTCCAAGCCTGTCCTATCCAAGTACATGTCCAACTGTTTCTTAAACGATGGGTAGTCCTAGCCTCAACTATCTCCTCTGGCAGCTTGTTCCATGCACCCACCACCATCTGTGTGAAAAAGTTACCCCTCGGATTCCTATTAAATCTTTTCCCCTTCAACTTGAACCTATGTCCTCTGGTTCTCGATTCCCCTACTCTGGGTAAAAGACTGTGTGCATCTACCCAATCTATTCCTCTCATGATTTTATATACCTCTATAAGATGGCCCCTCATCCTCCTATGCTCCATGGAATAGCGACCCAGTCTACTTAACCTCTCCCTATAGTTCACACCATCTAGTCCTGGCAACATCATCGTAAATCTTTTCTGAACCCTTTCAAGCTTGACAATATCTTTCCTGTAACATGGTGCCCAGAACTGAACACAATATTCCAAATGCAGTCTCAAGAACGTCTTATAAAACTGCAACATGACCTCCCAACGACTATACTCAATACTCTGACTCATAAAGACCAAAGTGGCAAAAGCCTTTTTGACCACCTTATCTACCTGCGACTCGACCTTCAAGGAACCATGCACTTGTACTCCTAGACCCCTCTGCTCTACAACACTACAAACAGGCCTACCATTTACTGTGTAGGTCCTGCCCTTGTTCGACGTCCCAAAATGCAACATCTCACACTTTTCTGTAAACCAGCATCTGCAGTTTCTTCCTACACATTACTTACACAACCTTTTGTATTAAAGTCATGATGAGAATGAAACATTATCTTCATGGCCCATATCTGCATCTCTTCCTGCACATATCTTCCATCAACATTCCCTCTTCTGAACTCTTTTGCTGTCCAAATTCACCAGCATCAGAAATAAACTTGGTGTTGAAATTTAACAGTCTGTAGATTAAGCTTCATTAATAATAATGCTGCAAATTTTTGAATGATCCCCTAAAATATTTATATTAGATATTTATTTCTGTAGGACTAATGGCAATAAATTCTTGTAGTTAAAGAATCATATTTTCTACTCTAGCCTGTAACTGAACCAAAGAAAGTGTATGTAGACACAAGAAATTGCAGATTCTGGAATCTTGAGCCAAACATAAAGTGCTGAAGGAAATCAGCAGGTCAGGCAGCATCTGTGAACAGATCACATTTCAGTCTGAGGAAGGGTCCCGACCTGATCTATCATTCCCTCTATAAATGTTTTCTTCTGACCCACTTTGTGTTCTGACAAAGAAATTATGTGCTAGATTGTTTTTCAGTCAAAAATTCCAGGAAACAAAATAGTTATATAGCATTCCACCTAATTTGCACCTCTTTATATTCAAGATTTTGGCCGTGCTCTGGGGAAAGCAAAATGTCATTTACATATGATGATTGAAGTTTTAAAGCTCCATTCATATTTATGATATGCTACATATAAACAAGCCATAATTTTGAAAATATTCAGTATAACAGAAATTAATTTTAAGTAGTGTTTTTACTGTCACAGTAATGTCACAGTGGCGAAGCAGTAGAGCCTTACAGCGCCAGAGACCCAGGTTCGATCCTGACTATGGGTGCTGTCTGCATGGATGTTTTGTCCGTTCTACCCATGACCACGTGGGTTTTCTCCGGGTGCTCCGGTTTCCTCCCGCACTCCGAAGATGTACAGGTTTGTGGGCTAATTGGCTTCTGCAAATTGCCCCTAGAGTGTAGGATTGTGCTGTTGTATGGGACGATTGCTGGTCGGTGCAGACTCGGTGGGCTGAAGTGGCCTGTTTCCGTGGCGTATCTCTGAAGTCTAAAGTCTTAAATATAACTTTTATTACCATTTACAAAATTGATTGTAACTCACTGGAGATTAACCAATGACTTGACCAGGCACCTTAAGTTTTAATGAATGAAAGTCTAGAGATATTTCACTGAAAAAGAAAATGTGAGATATGTTTAATAGGAGGTAAGGCAAGCTCAAATAATGTAATTAAAATTTAAAAAAAATACTTGCCAGATCTCCCATTTCCAAGGATTCTGCTTGACCTGCTGAGCATTTTTTGCCAGAATTTTTTGTTTTTATTTTTAATTTCCAGTGTCTTCAGTTCTGTTTTGATTTCATTTTTCGTAATTTTTTCCTGACAGTGATATAACTTTCTTTGATATCTTGTTTGATAGTACAGAATCTTTAAAAAAAAATTTGCCCGAAGTTAATACTATCCCCCCAAAGCTTGTTGGAGCGAGGTAAGTTTATATTGCTAATCACCCCTTTGAGCCTTTGTCCTATGATCTGCTGATAAGGGTTGTGAAGATCTGACTTCCTCCTTGCTGGGCCAACAAATTATTCGTTGGAAGTGAGTGGTATCTGTCTGCCTTGACTTTTCTGTACAGGAAGGAACTGCAGATGCTGGTTTAAACTGAAGATAGAAACAAAAAGCTGGAGTAACAGTGGGATAGGCAGCATCTCTGGATAAAAGGAATGGGCGATGTTTCTGACTACGGGTGCTGTCTGCGTGGAGTTTGCATGTCACCCAGTGCTTCTCTCCAGAGATGCTGCCTGTCCTGCTGAGTTACTCCTGCTTTTTCTGTCTATCTACCCTTACTTTTCTGTTGATTGTTGATCTATAATCTCCTCACATCCTTGTCATTACCTTTAATCTTCTATGGTAGTCTTTCTCCTGCTACCACTATCAACTAACCACCATTCATTATCTTCCATCCCTGACGAACAGCCATGATCTTGTTAATTGGCAGTCAGCACAAATGATCAAATGGCCTATTCCTGTTCCCATGCTGTTATGGTGTTTCTTTATTTCTATGTTGCACCAGTGAGAATAAATTTGATTATTCCCTGCAATGGCCATAACATTTCACTTCACATTCATTCTCGAATGATTGAGTAGAGTGAGTAGCAATCTCAGTAAACGACCAGGGGAGTTATTTTTTAAAACATTTCAGATGTTCGGATTATTTAGGGCATGTTGTAGAGATGCCAGCTGTGGGATAACTGGGAGCTGGGATATAATATGGTCCTATCTGTGGTGCAAGGATTGGAATACCATGTTATTGTCTGTTCTAGAAACATTCTCAGTATGATGTTCAATAGTTGTTCAATAATAAACCCCAGGGGTGAGAAATAGCATCAAAAGATTTCTAACATATTACATGAAAAGTCACATTCAGTTTACTCCTTAGGTAAAATATCCTAGAAAGTAAAATCAACAGCAAAGAAATATTAACAGGATATAATTGACACTACAATATGACTATATCTTTGGATAACAGGAACTAAAGTTTGTTAGACCTAGAGAAAACTTTATATATATAAATACTGAGGAGTAGATCGGGTAGATTCACAGAGTCTGTTGCATCGAGGACCAGAGGACAAAGGTTTAAGGTGAAGGGGAAAAGATTTCATAGGCATCTGAGGGGTAATCATTTTCACAAAAAGGGTGGTGGGTGTATGGAACAAGCTGCCAGAGGTGGTAGTTGAGGCTGGGACTATCCCAATGTTTAAGAAACAGTTAGACAGATACATGGATGGGACAGGTTTGGAGGAATATGGACCAAACAAAGGCAGGAGGGACTAGTGTAGCTGGGATATGTTGGCCGGTGTGGGCAAGTTGGGCCGAAGGGCCTGTTTCCACACTGTATCGCTCTGTAACTCTATATCATTATACTCACCATTTATTCAATATATAACACATAATAACGTGTTATATATTGAATACATGGTGAGTATAATGATATGAAACACAGCTGTAAAATATAAATGAGTTAAACTCAATCCCTATAGTCTGAGTTAAACTCAATCCCTCTTTAGTCAGAGGGTGATGAATCTGTGGAATTCTGCCACAGAGGCTGTGGAGGCCATCAGCAGATATTTTGAAGGCCCAGATAGATAGATTCTTGATTAGTACAGGTGTCAGAGGTTACGGGGAGAAGGCAGGAGAATGGAGTTATGAGGGAGAGATGGCTCAGCCATGATTGAATGGCAGAGTTGACTTGATGGGCCGAACGGCCTAATTCTAATGGTCTACTAATGGTCTTATTCCTTATGACCTATCAGGTGGTAGAGGTATGTAGGACTCGAGTCATTCCTGTCCTCTGTATTTACAAAGTACTGGTAGTATGCTTGCCATCATCTGTGCTAATGTCTTCTCCAGGGATTTTAATATGTGCAAACAAACTAGAATTCCATATTCTGCAGAAATGCCTTTATTTGAAAGTGTAAGAAAAAAACTGCAGATGCTGGTTTAAATCGAAGGTAGGACACAAAATGCTGGAGTAACTAGCCGGTGAGGAAGAATCTGTGGAGAGAAGAAATAGACCCTTCAGAAGGGTCTCGGCTCGAAACGTCGCCCATTCCTTCTCTCCAGAGATGCTGCCTCACCCGCTGAGTTACTCCAGCATTTGTGTCATACCTTTATTTGAAGTTGAGAGTAACAATAACAATCTTAATGAAGGTTCCCCTTACTAACGTTTCTTGTCATAAACCCAATTATGTGTAATACTTAACAACCAGTGCTTTTTATTTTGTGATGGTACACACTAGTGCAGTGTACCAGCAACTTTAAAACTTTTTAAAATGAGTGTATATTATTTTAATAATATTTAATTTTTAACATGTGTGATTTTATACTTTTCAGTTATTAGTTTATTAAATTAGAAGTTTGATTGGTCACAAAATCAAAACAGAAGAGGAAGGTGTATTGATGTAACCTAATTTTAATTGATGTACCTTTATGTCCACAAAAAATAAGCATTGCTTACAATTGTGCCTTTGGCCAATCCGACAACAATCTCACGAGGAACAACTTCCCATGAATGACTACTAAATATAGACTATTGGCTATTGGTATAAATCTGTTACAATTGTACAGGGCATTGGTGGGCCACACCTGGTAGATGGCACACAGAATAGCCTCCCTTGTCTAACAAAGGAAAAACGTATTGGAAGCAGTCCAGAGAAGATTCATCAAGTTAATCCCTGGGATGAAGGGATTGTCCTAACAAGAGAGGCTAAATATTTTGGGTCTATGTTTTTGGTATTTAGGAGAATGAGGTGTGATTTCATTGAACGTTCCTAAGGGAGTATGATACAGGTTGAGAAGGTTCTTCTCAGAGGCCATTAGGGACTGTAAACTCCTATCTCACCAGGGACTAACTTTTACTGTACCTCTCTACTGCTTTTTTTTAAAAATAAGTGCTGTTTTTTTCCCTTTTTTCTTCTGCCCACGATATTTAATATGTAAAATAATATGCGATCCTGTTCCATTCTGTTTGTACTTTGTTTGGTTGTTTGTTTGTTTGTCTTTTTGTACAAAGTCCGCGAGCATTGCCACTTTTCATTTCACTGCACATCTCGTATGTGTATGTGACGAATAGACTTGACTTGACTTGACTTGACTTGATATTGAAATGTTTTCAATAGTGGGAGAATCTTCAATGAGGGCTCATTGTTGTAACTTAACGGGGCAGTTATTTAACATTGTTTCTTGCAGAACATGGAGAATCTCTGGAATTCACTGCTCAAAGCTATCTCATTAAAACCATTTAAAGTGGAGGTAGATTACTTTTTTGTAAAATGAGGGTGAGGGTTGTGGGTAATCTGGAACAGAGGAGGGTTAAAACTGAGGACAATTGAGTTATACAGCATAGAAATAGGCCCTTCAGGCCAACTTGGTCATACTGACCAAGATATCACATCTACACAAGTCCCAGCTGTCCACAATAGGCCCATCTCCCTCCAAACCTTTCCTATCCATGACCTGTCCAAATGTCTTTTAAATGATGTCTCATCTGGCAGCTCATTCAATATACCCACTACCCTCAGTGAGAAAGTGTTGTCGCTCAAGTTCCTATCAAACTTTCCCCCTCTCACCTCAAACTTATGTCCTCTGGTTCTTGATTCCGCTACTCTGGGTAAAAGACTGTGTGCATTAACCCTATTTTACTTCGGAGTCACGTGAGTGACTACGTGAAGAAGAACCCGCCAGGACGCATGCATGTCATATCGCTTCACGCATTGCGAAACGACAGGCGGGGTGGAGCGTTCCCCCGCAGCGGTAAGTTTAAAACCGAGACCGACAGGTAAGTGAATTACTCTGCGGTCGTTTTGTTTCCCGTGCTGTATTACAGGGGGAAACTATGGACAAAACGAAGAAGTCCACAAGGGCTGCGATAAAGCTGGCTGGGGAGGACCGCGGAGTTGCGGGCAGCCAGCAGCGGCCGACTGCACCAGAATCACCTATAGAGCGATCAGCTGTGCCAGACTTGGCACCTGCGCCGGCCAGATCAACACCACGGCCAGGCGGGAAGGCCAAACGGAAGACCGACAGGGCCGTTGACTCAGACGAGTCGGACTGCGAGGGAATGCCGCGGGCGGCTAGCGACCGTGATTGCTTGGGCCGAATGGAGCGGCTTATGGAGCAGATGCTCCACCGTGACAGACTCCGGGAGATGGAGTCTAGTCACCATGGGTCTTATAATATACCCATGGCAGCACCTTATCCAGGGCTGCATAGTGCATCTCCCTCGACAGAGGGGAGCACTAGGAGCCAATTCTGGGCTGGCTCTGACGGGGGGTTTGCTGAAGAAACAACTAGTGTGCAGGGGATGCAAGAACAAGAAAACCTGCTGGAAATGTTGTTCAAATTAGTACAACCAGAGCAGACTGGACAGCCATTAGAACTAAAATTAGCATCCAGTATTGACTATCTCTCATTTAAACCACTACAAGAACAGGCTGTAATGGACACTACTGCCAAATATTTGGCACCTGTAAATTGTGTATCTCTCAACGTTCCCGTGGTGAACAGTTGCATCTGGAGATACATTGGAGCGGGAGTCAGAAGCCAGGAGGTCAAGCTTCAAAAAATCCTAAAACTATTGACTGCAGGGATCACAGCATTTGCCCGGTCAGTGGATGGAAAGGAGATGTCGGAACCACAGCAAGATGCTCTGGCATTATTCTGCAATACGCAGTACGAGATTAATAGTCTCAGGAAGAACGCCATCCACCCAGCCTTAAACCCCAAGTTTGCAGGGCTGTGCAAACCTGGAGGTACTAAACCACCAATATTACTATTTGGGGACAACCTCTCTAAACAGGTAAAAGAGCTCGACGAGGAGGCTAAAACCTTCGGCCTCATAAAGGCGGCAACGGGTAGGATCTCCTACACACGGCGACAGCACCCCTACGCACCCACCATCAGAGCAAGACACACAGAAGCTGGTGAAAGCTCAAGGGCCGGGCAAACAGGACTGAGGTCTTTTTTAGGCCATGGCCCAGACCGGCCTTTGTGGAAGATGCGCAAACCCCACACTCCGGTGCCTCAACCTCTACGGCGACAGAACAGGAAGAAATAAACTTTCCACTGGTAACCATGGAGGTAGGTGGGTCTGGTTCCTTCCAAAAAAAGTGTAAATAATACACAAATTGGTGGTAGGTTACACTTTTTTTGGGAGGCATGGAGTTCAATAACTGCTGACACTTATATCCTGCATAGTATTCAGGGATATACAATCGAATTTGTGCACAAAAACCATCCTCCGGTTCAGCATATACCGAACCAAACGTTCGTGCTTTCACGACAAGAAAAACTGGAAGCACATGCTGAACTGGAGAGGCTATATGCTAAGGGGGTCATTGAGAAAACCCAACATGACTCTCTGGAATTCATGTCAAATATCTATACAAAAAACAAAAAAGATGGTGGTTGCCACATCATTATAGATTTGACCAAACTGAATACATTTGTTCAGTATATTCATTTCAAAATGGAAACCTTTGTTACTGCCAAACAATTGATTTCCAAAGGCTACTTCATGACTTGCATCGATTTAAAAGATGCTTACTATTCGGTGCCTATACGGAAGGATCACAGACGTTATTTAAAGTTTAACTGGATGGGGCAGCGATGGCAGTATAGAGCACTGCCTAATGACTTAACATCCGCCCCCAGACTATTTACTAAAATTTTGAAACCAGCCCTAGCGTTTCTTCGGAAACAAAAACATATGGTCATGGCTTACCTAGATGACATATTAATTGTGGGGAAAACTTTGGAATTAGCCAAAATAGCTGTATCAGCCACCAAACAATTGTTTGAGAAACTGGGGTTTATCATCCATCCAGTTAAATCTAAGCTGACGCCTTCCACCACTATGGATTACTTAGGATTCACCATTGACTCAGTTCACATGTCGGTGACTTTACCTAAGGACAAGGCAACAGACTTAACTGAGGCCTGCAACAACCTCATTGACATCAGTGAACCATCTATTCGACTGGTAGCAAGGGTAATTGGCAAAATTGTGGCTGCTTTTCCAGCCACACAGTTTGGACCTTTGCATTACCAAAATTTACAAAGGGCAAAGGTACAAGCACTCAAAATCAATACTGGTCATTTCGATAGGCCAATGAAGCCACCAATCAAAGCAATTACAGAATTACAATGGTGGAGGGAAAACATTCGGCATTGTTCCAGCCCTATCATTGTCAGCAACCTTTCAGTGGTGCTACAAACTGATGCCAGTGCTCATGGTTGGGGTGCTACTAATTCCATCTCTAGTTGTGGAGGTAGATGGGATGCACAAGAGGCATCATTACTTCAGACACATGGCATAAACTACTTGGAAATGTTAGGTGCGTTCTATGGTCTAAAATCATACTGTTCAGAAATACATCACCTGCATGTTAGACTACAGATTGATAATACCACCGTGGTGGCATATATTAACTATATGGGTGGAATCAAATCGATATCATGTGATAATCTGGTTAACACAATTTGGCAATGGTGTATTCAGAAAAATATTTGGATATCAGCTAGTTACCTACCAGGTAACCTCAATACAATGGCAAACACCAGGTCACGAAAATTCAATGACAACATCGAATGGATGTTAGACCGCAAAGTGTTTGCTGATATTGTAGCACGATATGTAACACCAGATATCGATCTATTTGCATCTCGGCTTAATCACCAGTTGCCAAACTATGTTTCTTGGGAACCAGATCCTGGGGCAGCAGCGATGGATGCCTTCTCGCTGCATTGGGGGAAATTGTTTTTCTATGCATTCCCCCCTTTCTGCCTCATCAGTCGGGTATTATGCAAAATACAACAAGACTCGGCGTCTGGTATTTTGGTAGTGCCCGATTGGCCTACTTAACCATGGTTCCCTGTGATCCTCGATATGGTTTTAGAACCATGCATCTCCGTTCCGAAATGACCAGCTTTGTTGGTTCATCCTGTAATGGGAGAAAGCCATCCATGCCATGACAGGACAAATTTGTTGATTTGTAGAATCTAAAGAAACCCCTTCTGGACCTGGGGCTGACGACTGAACAATGAATATAATCACAGCGGCTCACAGGCAGTCCACCAAAAAACAATATCTGGTCTACATCAGGAAGTGGGAGATATATTGTTCTAGGAACAACATCACTTACTGTACGGCAAATATTACGTCTTTTCTGGAATTCCTGGCTAGCCTCCACTATGATGAGGGGCTCAGTTATAGTGCCATAAACTGCGCCAGAAGTGCCCTTTCAGCGTATCTGTGGCAAGGATCAGAGTGTCATTATGTCGGGACTCACCCCCTGGTAACTAAACTTATGAGGGGAATTTTTAATATTAATCCCCCTAGTGCAAGGTATTCCCAAATATGGGATGTGAGTGTAGTCCTTACGCTACTGAGGAATTGGTCACCAGCAACAGCTCTGTCCCTGCAAAAACTAACTCATAAAATAGTCATGCTGATGGCATTGGTCTCAGCACAAAGAGTTCAGTCATTACATAAATTAAGGCTGGATAGTATGACCACTTCAACGAGTAAAATAACCTTTTACATCCACGAATTAGTTAAACAGAACAGAACGGGATCGTCAGGCCTCAAAATAGAATTCAGAGCTTACCCAATAGATGATCGTCTATGCATTATGACGCATTTATTACTATACATAGAGATCACTAAACAGCACAGAGGCAATGAGATGGCATTACTGATCAGCCACAAACAGTCCCATAATAGGGTATCTGTACAAACAATTTCCAGATGGCTGAAACAGGTTTTGACGGCTGCTGGGGTGGATACTAACATATTCAAATCTCAGGTACACAAAATTGCTGAGGAAACTCAGCGGGTGCAGCAGCATCTATGGAGCGAAGGAAATAGGCGACGTTTCGGGCCGAAACCCTTCTTCAGAGAAATATTCAAATCTCATTCCACCAGGGCTGCAGCTACATCGGCAGCTATGGAATTGGAGGTACCTATGGACCAAATCCTGGGGACAGCAGGATGGTCAAAAGAGAAAACTTTTCAACTATATTACAATAAACCAGTGGTCAAACCTGTGACATTTGCAGAATCCATTTTAAGTTCTGTATCATGATTTACCCCATAAGATAGGGGTTATAATTTTGTTTGTTAATAAATTCATCATGGTTATTCAATGTCTGATTCATGTTTGAATATGTTAACACAATTCATCCCTTAGTCAATTAAGGCAGACGTGCGGCATGGACTCGTTCCACGGCATGAAATCACAGAGCTTTAAAATCTTCACGTAGTCACTCACGTGAGTCCAAAGTAAAATAGTAAGATTAAACGAGAACTTACCAGTTTGAAGTTTGATCTTTATTTAATGAGGAGTAACATTGAGGGATTACGTGTCCTCCACTCCCACCTTCGATCATAAAGTTCAACTGGTATCATATTTCTCTAATCTTACTATGATCAGTTAATTTACTGTTATCTGTGATTTCACACCGCTGCTTTGAAGATTGACACACATGCGTCCTGGCGGGTTCTTCTTCACGTAATCCCTCAACGTTACTCCTCATAAAATAAAGATCAAACTTCAAACTGGTAAGTTCTCGTTTAATCCTACTATTTATTCTCCTTATGGTTTTATACACTTCTTTAAGATCACCCCTCAATCTTCAGCACTCCAAGGACTGAAGTATCAGCCCGCCCAACCTTGTCAAAGAGTCATAGAGTGATACAGGCCCTTTGGCCCAACTTGCCCACACTGGTCAACTAGTCCCACCTGCCCGCATTTGATCCACATCCCTCCAAACCTGTCCTATCCATGTATCTGTCCAACTGTTTCTTAAACTATCGGATAGTCCCAGCCTCAACTACCACCTCTGGCAACTTGTTCCATACACCCACCACCCTTTGTGTGAAAAAGGTCTTGGCAACATCCTCATAAATCATTTCTGCACTGTCCACAATGCTATTAATGACAGGTAGATCTGCCTTGATCGTATTGAATGGTGGGGCAATATGATCAGAGCTGGGCAGGTTTGAGAAACCAAGTGTCCAACCTGTGTCCAGTTCACTTCCCTGCCTGCAACTCCAGTCCCATTGCTTCACTGCTGACTCCATTTGCTGGGTAACTGGTTTGCATCTCCAGAATTGTAGTAACTTTATGGCTGAGAGGCCCCACTTTTAAGGTAACATTTCACTGCCACCAACAATTGAA
This sequence comes from Amblyraja radiata, assembly GCF_010909765.2. Taxonomy (NCBI): domain Eukaryota; kingdom Metazoa; phylum Chordata; class Chondrichthyes; order Rajiformes; family Rajidae; genus Amblyraja; species Amblyraja radiata. Next base: position 9,144,305 of record NC_045958.1, read on the forward strand.
ACTGCTATTTTTCCATTGATCTACTTTTTTTTTTGCACTCTTCGTCCTCTCTCAATCTTCCCACCCTTTCCTGTCCTATATCCTAATACAATGTTAATGTGATAGCATCATAATGTTACACCAGATAATCAAATACAATTTCAATTTAGTTTAGTTTTTAGATTTTAGTTTAGATATACAACGTGGAAAGAGGCCCTTCACCCTATCGAGTCCTTACCGACCAACGATCCCCTGACATTGGGGATCGCCCGGGGCATCGGCGGCATCGGCGGCGGCTGCGGGTCCGAGGAGCGAGGGGACCGCCCTGAGCCTCGGCATCGGCGGCACCGGCATCGGCATCGGCGGCGGCGGCACCGGCATCGGCGGCGGCGGCACCGGCATCGGCGGCGGCAGAGCTGCGGGTGTGAGGACGGCGGTGCAGCGCTGGAGCGCCATTGCGGGGCGGGCGGTGCCTTGCCTGGGTCGCCGCGCTGGAACTCCGGTGAGCTGGAACTCCGGTTAAAAACATCGCGGAGTGCGGGCGGCGGCGCTGAAACTTTCCATCGGGAGCCTGGGATCTCGCGACGAGATCGCCAGTTGAGCTCCATTCGGCGCGGCCTTGTCGGCTCCGGAAGCCACGGTCTCGAGTAGGGAGGCGGCCGTTCCAGGGTTCCCATGCCGCTGAGAGGGACTCTCCCGACGCCGGAACACCATCACCCGGCGAGGACGGCCTGGAACATCGGGCCTCCGTAGAGGCAACTGTGGAGGCCTCAATAGGCCCGACTATGGGTGAACATTGGGGATGGGACTGGACTTTGTGCCTTCCCCCATAAGGGGAACCATTGTGGGGGGATGTTTTTATGTTGAAGCTATTTATTATTGCTATGTTTGTATTCTTTTTTATGTGCTGCATTGGCAAAAAGAATTTCACTACATCTAGGTGTATGTGACAATAAATTCAACCTTCAACCTTCAACCTTGAACATTAACACTATCCTACACTAGAGACAATTTTTACATTTATACCAAGCCAATTAACCCACAAACCTGTACGTCTTTAGAGTGTGGGAGGAATCCAAAGATTCCTCAGAATCTCAGAGAAAACCCACGCAGGTGAAGGAGAGAACGTACAAACTCCGTACAGACAAGCTCCCGTAGCTAGGATCGAACCTGGGTCTCTGGCTCTGGAAGGCAGCAACTCCACTGCCTGCCTCCGTACCGCCCTTACAATTGTTACAGTGGATCTATTTTCTTCACTACTTTGGATGTTAAAGAGGGAAGAATTCGGATAGAATCGTCTGTATTTAAGGGAGAATATGAAGGGAGCACATTTTTAGTGTTCGACATTTCAAACAGCTTTATTGAAAGAATTTAATTGACATCAATATTCTAAAAGCTTCTGAGGACAAAACCTTAGGTATCCAAGGTGCCTGTTTCACAAAAAGATTATGGAGGCTTGCACCCAGATCACCAGACTTTCCAACTCCCCACTGTTACATTACTTTCCTACTTTTCACAGCCATCAGCCTCCAATCAGTACTTGGTTTTCAAGCATAATGGAAAAAGAACTATGCAGGTGATTTCTAAATTGTGCATTCAAACTCAATCACATTGTACAGAGCCTGCACCCTTATGCAGCCCAGTAATGTATGTATAGTTAGACACTCTCCCTGCTGTATATACTTAGATTTCCAGAACACAGTTGACAAGGCGTTCATCGAAGATTATTGTGGTGAATAAAAGCCTATATGATGGGAGGTCACATCTAGCATGGGTAAATGATTGGCTAGCTAACAGGAAATAAATGTAAAGAGAGGTGTAGCACAGAGATAAATATTATAAAGAAAAAATAGATGAAACACAATATCTAGATGGTGAGGGATTGCAGAGTAGTAAGATGAAGAGGGATCTTGTTTCCTTGGCGCACCTTTTTCAGGTCTAATATGTGGGAAACAATAATTTGCCTGGGAATTGTACACAAAAAGAGGGACTTTACAATTTAGTTATCGCAGCTGTGAAATTGTGTTCAGTTTTGCTATCCGTATTTAAGGGAAGATGCAAGTCTGTGGGATGCAGGTCTGAGAAGGCTTATGATACCAGGAATGGGCAGGTTGTCTGATGAAGAAAGGTCAAAGATGCCAGAGTTGTGTTTGCTGGAATTTGGAAGGATGAGAAAGGACTTGACTGAAACAAATAATGCTGAGGACTTTTGTCAGAGTAGGTGTGGAGAAGATGGAACCTTTTGTGGTCGAACCCAGAATTAGAAGTTATCGTTTTAAAATGAAAGGGCATTTTAAGTCATTTAAGTCTTTATTTAAATTGAGTCATTATTTGAGCCTTTGGAAGCAGCCAACATTTTTGAATATTTTTAAAGCAGAGAGATGATGAATTTCATGGATGGACAGAAATGCGGATTTGAGGTGACAATCAGGCCAGCCCTGATCACAATAAATAGTAAATCAGGACCCCGCATTTGTTCATGATTTAAATGTTCCATAATCCAGAGTTGTTGTAGAAGTGTTCTCACCTGTGAAGCCAAACATGGTAATAGCAATCCTGTTGCTGACAAATTGCTGCAATGAAGAAAATGTGAGGAAAAAGTGTTGGTTACTTTGGGCCTTCCACATTGAGGAAATTGAAGATCTGAAAGGACCTGTAGGATCTTGTTTTAGTTAGACTTAAAATTAGCTTATTATTGCTCAAAGGCTTTCATTTAAGCTTTCTCATCAGCAGATTGATACATTTTGCAGTATGACATTTTGTAATGTGCTATTTTGGGGAATTAAAACTGGCAATAAAGTTTAAAAGGATTTTGTTCCCACTGAGATCCAGACATGATATGAAGTATATCATTGCATCAAGGAACTATGAACCTGTCTGCAAGCACTTTTCATGATAACAACATCCAGATGAAAATAACACACTGATTGGCACAGTACATGTTATTGATAATGATGATTATAACAATAAGAATAGCAGTAATGACCTGTTCAATTGGCAGAGAGCCAAAGCAAGTGGAGTAATGAATGCATTAAATGTGGTCATGCATGGAGCAGTGAGATCTCGTCGAGGATGATGGTCTACGTTCTGTTGTTTTTATGGACTCTCAGGTGGCTTTATGTGTCCAATCCTGGCTTTGAAAGTTCTTCGACATTCAGGACAGGTAGTTCCAGGTGGCAGATCAGGATTTGGTTGTCGCTGCCTCTCATTCCGTTTTGTTCTCTTTATTTCTAATCCTGCGCATCTCTTGGCTTCGAAGGTCGCTGTTCCTTCTTGGATAATGGTTCGCCAGAGTTTCCTATCCTTGGCATTGGTTTCCCAATTGTTGATGTCGACTGCACATTTGATCAGTAATTGACAAGACCGTACACACTTGGACATTCATTTACACATCATCATTAGTTCGTTCACTGAGGCAAGTCAGAGAATGGACCATTCACAAAAGAATTGCTTTTCCAGCATATTTTCGGTCTGCAATATCATCTCTTGATAATAAAGATCATATGGTCATAAGTGATAGTAGAATTAGGCCCTTCGGCCCATCAAGTCTATTCCACCATTCAATCATGGCGGAACTATCTCTCCCTCCTAACCCCATTCTCTTGCCTTCTCCCCATAACTTCTGACACCTGTACTAATCAAAAATCTATCTATCTCTGCCGTAAAAATATGCACTGATTTGGCCTTCAGAGCCCTCCGTGTCAAAGAATTCCACAGATTCACCACCCTCTGATGAAAGAAAATTCTCCTCATCTCCTTTCTAAAAGAATATACTTTAATTCGAAGGCTGTGACCCCCTAGTCATACTAGTGGAAACATCCTCTCCACATCCACTCTATCCAAGCCTTTCATGATATGTCCACGATAAAAGCTCGGAAAATATTGGATCACTTTCTATATTTCAATGAAGCAAATATTTAAAATTACATTCATTACCGCAAATCCAACATCTTCTCCTGAAAGGCAGTGATCCTCCTCCGCTTGTTCACCTCTGAGTAAGGGACTGTCTGCAGCAGGCACCTGAAAGCACTAAAGAGATACCACAAAGACTGCCTCTACAACATCTCCAGATTGATTAGCAGGACAAATGAACCACTGTGAGTACCATTATCCATGGCAACCATCTCCAACATTAAGGGCCTAATTACACTCAGCTAAATCAGATTGGTGTGCCATCTCATTCGCCTGTTCCACGCTAAACTCCCAAGCAGACATTCTATTTAGACCTCCGTCAAAGCAAGAGGGCATTAAGACTGACAAAATTATTAAAATCTACCTAAAAATGTAAATATTTTCCTGGCCTGTGACCAATCAATATGGAGAGGGACATATGGAATGACACTGAGAAACTTGAATCCCTTCATTGGGAACATGAAAAAAACAGTGATCATGGCAGCAGAAGCATACCATTTACCAGACTACTCACCCACCTGTGGCGGTGCTGCCTTAGCAGCTGCGGCTCGCCTGCAGTCCGTCTGTTTTTTTTCTTTTTGTTGTTGTTCTTTTGTCCTGGTTTAGTTAATTTTTGGTTTATTAGGTTGTGTATGTGTGTGTGGGTGGGGTGGGGAAACATGTTTTTGGTCTCTTCCTTCGGGGGGATGCGACTTCTCTTCTCGTATCCCCCGTCTCCATCTCCGCCTGCGCCGAGGCCTAATAGTGGAGCTGGCGGCCTCGGAGCTGGGGCAGCGTTCCAGCGGCAGCGGTCCGACTCCGGAGCTGTGGTGTTCCGACAGCAGCGGCGTCCAGACCTCAGAGCTGGGGCAGCGGCAGCGGTGACCTGGCCTCAGAGCTGGGGCAGCGGCGACCTGGCCTCGGAGCTGGGGCAGTGTTCCGGCGGCAGCGGCCACTCGACCCGACCGCGGGCCCGGTGGACGACATCGTCGGGAGCTCGCAAGTCACAGGTTGGTGACCTGTTTTTCCGGAGCACCCGCGACAACGGCTGCGTCCGCTGGACTGGAGGGCCACAGCTTCGGCAGCTTCGACCACCCCGGGCCGCGGAATTCAACCGGCCAGTTCGCGGAGCTCGGATTCAGCCACGGGACTGACATTACTTACCATCGCCCGGCTGGGTCATAACATCAGAAGCCTGGATCGCCTCGGCGCAGAGGGAGAATAAGAAGGAAGAAGGGATGAGACAAAGACTTAAGATTTTTGCCTCCATCACAGTGAGGAGGTGCCTGGTGAACTCACTGTGGTGGATGTTAATTTGTGTTTATTGTGTGTTTTTGGCATTTTTACTATATGTAGGACTGCAAGGCAACAACATTTCGTTCAGACCGCAAGGTCTGAATGACAATAAAGGCTACTTGACTTGACATTAAGCACCTCCTGTTCCACTGTGGCTGAATCTTCAGCTCTTATAAAATGCTCTTTAACCATTTACCAGCTGGGATTGATGTAGATGAGACATGTTGGTCAGTTATGGCAAGTTGGGCCGAAGGGCCCGTTTCCATGCTGCATAACTCTGTTTCAGAACCCACAGAATTGATTTGCTTTGCTCTAACTATCTTTAATATTCTTTAATATAGTCTCAGGGCTCCAGGTTCAATCCCACAATTGCTTTGTGCGCATTCTCCCTGAAATAACATGGATTTTTCTGCGCGATATAGTCTCACGTGGCATCCTCCGAATGACAGATAGGTTAATTGGCCACTGGAATGGGATTGATAAGGTTTCACTCAGTTGGGCTCGTTGGTTTGCATTAGGCAAAAAATAGTATTGGGTAGACTGATGGGACTGAAGGTTGATAAATGCCCAGGGCCTGATGGTCTGCAACCCAGGGTACTCAAGGAGGTGGCTCTAGAAATCATGGACGCATTGGTGATCATTTTCCAATGTTCTATTGATTCAGGAACTTCTTCTTCTTGCTTATGGCGTTCACAGCCTAAAGTTGTAGGACAACTTGTTCTATTTGATCTTATTTGTTTGTGCCACCGTTTAAGAATAAGGAGTAAGCCATTTAGAACAGAGACGAGGAAACACTTTCCTCACAGAGAGTGGTGAGTCTGTGGAATTCTCTGCCTCAGAGGGCGGTGGAGGCCGGTTCTCTGGATGCTTTCAAGAGAGAGCTAGATAGGGCTCTTAAAAATAGCGGCGTCAGGCGATATGGGGAGAAGGCAGGAATGGTGTACTGATTGGGGATGATCAGCCATGATCACATTGAATGGTGGTGCTGGCTCGAAGGGCCGAATGGCCTACTCCTGCACCCATTGTCTATTGTCTATTGTCTATAGTGCACGCCGGGTTGATTGCATTAGTCAAAACAGGGCGGACCACGTGAAGGTTGCAATCTCTCACCCCCTATTCAGGATCAGTACCTGTAGATTGAACGGTAGCTAATGTTATCCTACTTTTCAAGAAAGGAGCGAGAGAGAAAACGGGGAATTATAGACCAGTTAGCCTGACATTGGTGGTTGGGAAGATGCTGGAGTCAATTATTAAAGAAGCAATAATGATGGATTTGTATAGCAGTAAAAGGATTGGTCCAAGTCAGCATGGATTTATGAAGGGGAAATCCTGCTTGACTAATCTTCTGGAAGTTTTTGAGGATGTGACAAGTAAAATGGATGAAGGAGAGCCAGTGGATGTAGTGTATCTGGACTGTCAGAAATCCTTTGAAAAGGTTGTACAAAGGAGATTATTGGGCAAAGTTAGAGCACATAGTATTGTGAGTAGGGTGCTGACATGGATAGAGAATTGGTTGGCAGACAGGAAACAAAGAGTAGGAGCCTGTCAGAACGGCAGGCAGTGGTGAGTGGAGTGCCACAAGGCTCAGTGTTGGGGCCGCAATTATTTACAATATATATTGTTTTAAATGCTGGGATTAAAAATAACACTAGCAAATTTGCAGATGACACAAAGCTGGGTGGCAGTGTAAAATGCAAAGAGGATGCTAGGAGGTTGCAGGGTGACTTGAACAGGTTGAGTGAGTGGGCAGATGCATGGCAGATGAAGTATAATGTAGATAAATGTGAGGTTATCCACTTTGGCACCAAGAACGAGGGGGCAGATTATTATCTCAATGGTGTCAGGTTAGGAAAAAGGGAAGTGCAACGAGACCTGGGTGTCCTTGTACACCAGTCACTGAAAGTATCATGCAGGTGCAGAAGGCAGTGAAGAAAGCTAATGGCATGTTGGCCTTCATAACAAGAGGATTTGAGTATAGGAGTAAAGAGGTCCTTCTGCAGTCGTACAGGGCCCTGGTGAGACCACATCCGGAGTATTGTATGCAATTTTGAGGAAGGACATCTTTGCTATTGAGTCAGTGCAGCGTAGGTTCACGAGGTTAATCCCCGGGATGTTGGGACTGTCATATAAGGAAAGATTGGAAAGACTGGGCTTGTATTCACTGGAATTTGGAAGGTTGAGAGGGGATCTTATAGAAACATATACAATTGTAAAAGGACTGGACAAGCTAGATGCAGGAAAAATTTTCCCAATGATGGGGGAGTCCAGAACCAGGGGCCACAGTCTAAGAATAAAGGGCAGGCCATTTAAAACTGAGATGAGAAAAAAACTTTTTCACCCAGAAAGTTGTGAATTTGTGGAATTCTCTGCCCACAGTAGGCAGTAGAAGCCAATTCACTGGATGAATTTAAAAGAGTTAGATGGAGCTCTAGGGGCTAGCGGAATAAAGGGATATGTGGCGAAAGCAGGCACGGGTTACTGATTGTGGATGAACAGCCATGATCACAAAGAATGGTGGTGGAGGCTCGAAGCGCCAAATGGCCTACTCTTGCACTATGTTTCTAATGCAATAATGATCTGGTCGTCCCATTACAGGAAGGACGTAGAGGCTTTAGAGAGTGTGCAGAAGAGGTTTACCAGAATGATACCTGCATTAGAGAGCATTAGCTATAAAGAGAGGTTGGACAAGCCAAGAATGTATTTTCTGGTGCATCGGAGGCTGAGGGGAGACCTTATAAAATATATACAATTATGAGGTGCATCGATAGGGTGGACAGTTAGAACATTTTGCCCAGAGTGGATATGCCAAAGATTAGAGAGCATAGGCTTATGAGAGGGGAAAAGTTTAAAGGAGATGTACGGGGTATGTTTTTTATGCTGCTGGGGATGGTGAAGGATGTTAGTGGCATTTAAGGGGCTTTTAAGATAGGCACATGGATATATAGGGAATTGAGGAATATGGATCATGTGCAGGCAGAGGAGATCAGTTTGGCACAGACATTGTGGGCCGAAGGGCCTGTTTCTGTGCTGTACTGTTCGTCATTTCATCTGATGAAATCAGAGCAGCTGTCGGTTTTTTTGATGGTTCTAAATTTGAATCAAAAGTCAAATAACCTGGAAATAGTGATTTGTATCGGCAAACCTATAGTGATCAGGAAGTCAAGTAATTATTGGGTCAATTTTATTTATGCTGTAATAATGGCATTTATTAATGAACTTTGAAAGTTATTCGGATTTTTTAGAAGCAAATCCAAGGAAATAAGCAATGGATTTCTGATAAACTATTGATTTCATAATCAAACGTCTTTAACAATATCCGTACCCTTTGCGGAGTTTAACTCTCATTTTTTAATTCTCTTTTGAGGCAACATTATTTTGCATGCTGTCAATTTGCCGCCTTTCTATTCCCACCAATCTCCATATAGTTGCATGTTAAGATGGCCTGTGTCTACTTAATTGGTAATGGCTTCAAGATTCAGGCATATTAGAGAAATATTTAAGAAGGAACTGCAGATGCTGGAAAATCGAAGGTACACAAAAATGCTGGGGAAACTCAGCGGGTGCAGCAGCATCTATGGAGTGAATGAAAGCATCTATGGAGCGAAGAAATCTCCTTCACTCCATAGATGCTGCTGCACCCGCTGAGTTTCCCCAGCATTTTTGTGAGCCTTCGATTTTCCAGCATCTGCAGTTCCTTCTTAAACACTTTGTCTACTCCACTGCGAAATCTCCTCAAGGTATGCCGGCTTTGAAGAAGTTCTCCTCCTCCCTCCGGAGACAGTTTCACAACCTTCTCCCCGCCTCCTCCCACCCCCTATCAGTCTGAAGAAGGTTTTCGGCCTGAAACGTTGCCTATCTCCTTCGCTCCATAGATGCTGCTGCACCCGCTGAGTTTACCCAGCATTTTTGTGTACCTTAGAGAAATATTTACCAAGTATACTTTTAATTAGGCATGCAGTATTTTTCTCCCACAGGCTACAAATGCTTCTCCTTAATTTCCTATGTATTCAGATTCTTGATATCATATTTCGGGCAAACAGAAAAATCACAATTTAGAAAGAGCTCTTGAGGATTCAAGAACTTAAAAAAAAAAATTGATTTTTTCTAATTAGAGCATATTTTGAAGGAATAGCAATCATTTAGAAATGGATGAAATAGGATCTGTTTGTCATTTAATTTTGAAGATTCTGTTGATACATGTGGAAGATAAATAGGGAAAGGACACAGTATAAGTGGTATTAACCCCCTTGCTGAGTTTCAACTGCAGGAACATGCCTGGACTAGGTTAAATTTAATTTACATTCATTGAAAATGTCATGTATATTAAGCAATTAAATAAAACTGGGCCATTTGTCTGCTCCTACAAATTTCTTTCCAGCAGGTTCACATAGAAATTATATTAACAGCATTGTGTGACAATGTTATGGTTTTCCATGAGTTGAAAAGGAAAATCAACTTCTTAACCAGAGATTGTACATTTGAAGATAATCCTGAAAAGATAAAACCATTAGAGTAATCACATTGCTTTGATTATCTTAAAACAAAAATCTTAGTATATACCCCATTGTCCAGCAAATGAATTCACCATATGACTTGATATTGAACTGTACAAGTCAGTGACAAGCTTGAGACTAGACACTAAATTCAATCCACTAGCACCCCTTTTATAATGTGAAAATCAAGCATAAAATATTTTTTTCTTTGGTTTGATCCTGCTCAAAATCATTTCCAGATGAAACTGTGCCAGTCAGGAAATTGGCTGAAGGGTATTCCTATGCACATTGCAGCTTACCATGCACAGTCTTTTACCAATGTCAGTCATGTACCTACTGTCGTCCTGAGTCCGCAGACAGCACATTTCTTCATTATTGACATAAATTGGAGCCTTTGGGTGCAACATATGACCTTCATTGAACACGCACAAAACAACATCGAGCATTCCATGCTGAGGTCAGCTAGAGAGACAGCAATTAAAGGATCTGCACTGTGACATCAATTCACACAGAAGGTTGTCAAGATTCTAGCCCTCCCGCTTCCCACGACGCCGTTTCATATTTCCCCTCATCTCCATGGCAGCCTCTTGGGCAGTTGTTGTGTGCTTCCCTCTAAGATCGGCTGCCCTTCCCAGCAATCAGTCAGGTAAAATGCAGCTTCTTGCAGCTCAGAAGTGGGTCAAACTGCTTTTCTGCGAGTTGTGTTCCAAATCAGTCTCTTCTTACCCCACTTTATTTATCTTTACCCGTCTAGCTCCCTTTTAACTTTCATCTTTATGCACATACCCGGCTTGCCCTTAATAGCATATACGCTATTTAGCATTTGGTAACTAGTTCCCTTTAAATCATTATTGATCCAAACCTTAGATTCAATTTAATGCAGTGAAGGAAATCAATTGTAATAGGCAGGCTACTTTGGTACATTCTTGAACAGGGGAGTGTGCAGGAATCTAAAATTACCGGCTTTTGTAGAAGCACATGAATTATCTATATCCATCTATATACCTATAACTAAAACTCTGATCTTGTGCTCTTTTGGTTTGCGCGTTTTTTCTATTTGCGCGAAACGGTATGCGATAGCGCTACGTTTTTTCACCAGCTCACTCACCGTTCTCCTGTGCTGCCAGTGTAACAAGTTTTGTTCCGATCGGTGGAAAATTGTAGAAGTTAGTGAGGTTTTAAAATATTAAAAACTGCGCGTGCGCTGATCGATCTCCTCTCCTGCCAGTCAGCGCCGCGCAGATTGGTTTCTTCTCCTGTCACTCCCCGGGAAGGACCGCCCCTTCCAGCGCCATCGTGTCTTTACTGGAGCTGAGGGACGCTGTGGGTGGCCGGAGGAAGAATTTTCGGAGGGACCGGGCGTGGCGCGGAGTCGGAGATGTGGCCGATGTTGCCAAATGGAAAGCAGAGACTCTGATCCCAGTGGAGGAGAACGACCAGTGACCAACGCCCGCTGTGAGTCTCCATCGGACCGCCAGCTCCAGCCCCTTACCCTCTGGTCCCCCTCGCTGTCTCCTGCACCCCTCCCCCGCGATACTCTCCTCTCCCCCAAGGCTCTTCCCCGTCATTTCTCCAAGCTCTCTCCCCCCACCCACACACCCCCCTCCCCCCACAACCCCCCTGCCCACACACCCACCTCCCCCCACAACCTCCCTGCCCACACACCCACCCTCCCCCCACAACCCTCACCCCGCTCCCACACCCATCCCCCCCACCCACAACCCCCTCCTCCCACACCCCTCCCTCTCACCCTACATCACCCCCACACCCCTCCCCCCAACCACCCCCACACCCCCCCCCACACCCCCTCACAACCCTCTCCCCTGCTGGAAGGAGAAGTTGCCAATGGTAATGGCAGCAGAATCTTGGAGAATAATGCTGCGTGCCGCCATCGAGGGAGTGGGAGATAGGGAGAGAGGGAGAGAGGGAGGATGGGAGAGAGAGAGTGAATTGCGTTGGGGAACTGGTGAGTGGTGGAATATTGCATTGGGGATTGCCAACGGTAACGGCAGCAGCAGCTTGAAAGAGAATGCTGTGCGCCACCATCTTCAGTACGACTGGGCCGCACAAGAGGGTGGGGGGGGGGGAGTGCGTGATGGAGGGTGGGGGGTAGTGTATGATGAGGAGGCGTTGAGTCAAAATTCGAGTCTAATCATTGACTCAAAGATTGGCGTTTTACAAAAAAGTATTCCAGAACTTTCCTCCGATGCTGCCCGCACATGTCGAGTTATGTATGGGATGGATAGATGGGCCAAATGCAGGCAGGTGGGTCTAGTGTAGATGGGGCCAGTTGGTTGGCATGAGCAAGTTGGGCCAAAGAGCTTGTTTTTACGCTGGTAGACAAAGGTGCTGGAGAAACTCAGCGGGTGCAGCAGCATCTATGGAGATGTTTTTACGCTGTATGACTCTATGACTGTGAGATGTGTCACATCTTCCGTGGTTACGTGAGAACATGCTTGGGGGCGGGTTAGATGGGAAGGAATGAGCAAACCAAAGAGTTGCAGAGAGAGTGGTTTCTATGGAAAGCAGAAAGAGGTGGGAACAGAACGATATGAAGAGAGAAATGAGATAATATGTATTTCAACTTATAAGGGCTGAAATTTGTTTCACATCGGAAAGATGCATTTTTATTTTGTAAGTGAATCACCATTAAGACTAAATAGTCCCTTTTTACATTGTACCATTGGATCACATCACTGATTTTATTTTAACTGGACCGATAGAACAGAGCTCTGAGAAACCTTGCACTACTGAGGAAACTACAGTGGTCATACAATGTGGAGATTTTCGAGACGGTTCAGAAAAGGTTTACCATAAAGAGGGGATGGACAAGCCTGAACTGTTTTGTCTGGTCCGCTGGAGATTAAGGAGAGAAATATATATATAATTATGAAAGGCATAGGTAGGAAAGACAGTCTGAATTTATTTTTCCCAAGGTGGGAATATCAAAGATTAGAGGAGCAAAGTTTAGACAGTAGACAATAGACAATAGGTGCAGGAGTAGGCCATTCGGCCCTTTGTGCCAGCACCGCCATTCAATGTGATCATGGCTGATCATCCCCAATCAGCACCCCATTCCTGCTTTCTCCCCATATCCCCTGACTCCGCTATCTTTAAGAGCCCTATCTAACTCTCTCTTGAAAGTATCCAGAGAAACGGCCTGCACTGCCCACTGAGGCAGAGAATTCCACACACTCAAAACTCTCTGTGAGAAAAAGTGTTTCCTCATCTCCGTTCTAAATGGCTTACCCAGTATTCTTAAACAGCGTCCCCTGGTTCTGGACTGCACCAACAACGGGAACATGTTTCCTGCCTCCAGGGTGTCCAAACCCTTAATAATCTTATATGTTTCAATAAGATCCACTCTCATCCTTCTAAACTCCATAGTATATAAGCCCAGCTGCTCCATTCTCTCAGCATATGACAGTCCCGCCATCCAGGTAATTAACCTTGTAAACCTATGCTGCACTCCATCAATAGCAATAATGTCCTTCCTCAAATTAGGGGACCAAAACTGCACACAATACTCCAGGCGTGGTCTCACTAGGGCCCTGTACAACTACATAAGGATCTGTTTGCTCCTATACTCAACTCCTCTAGTTATGAAGGCCAACATGCCATTCGCTTTCTTCACTGCCTGCTGTACCTGCATGCTTATTTTCATTGAATGATGAACAAAGACCCCCAGACCCCGTTGTACTTCCCCTTTTCCCAACTTGACACCATTTAGATAATAATCTGCCTTCCTGTTTTTGCTACCAAAGTGGATAACCCTCACATTTATCCACAAATCCAAGGGGAGAAGGAGAGGGGAAAGAAGAGGGACGGTGATGAGAGGGACTGAGTGCTGGGTATGAGGGGAAATTAGCCATGTCTGCGCAGTTGGGGGCTATGGGTGAGTGGTGGAATATTGCGTTGGGGAACAGGTTGTTTTGGGAGAATGGGTGAGTGGTGGAATATTGCATTGGGGGCACAGGTTGCATTGCGGGACCAGGCCTCCCATGTGACAGGGACCCAAAGGGTCCCACTTGGTCTATCTATCTATATATTACGAAGAATCTCATCTTGTTGGTTTCTATTTGTATGTGTGTGTGTGTACGTGATCCTGAAATTACGTCAAAATGGTACACGATAGCGCCATACTTTTTGCACCACCTTACTCACAATTGTCTTGTGGTATGTTTTTGTCAAGTCTCATTCAGGTGATCATATATTTTACAAGTTATTCACATTTTCAACATTACAAAATCCAGTTTGAGAATGAATGACGTGAACATTGCAGTGGCAGTTGGTGGCAGTTACAGCTATGATGTCACAATTGGATCTAATTTACATAAACTGCTCGTGAACAGTGCATCATCCAACAATGACATCACAATGGGATCTAATTTATTTAAATTGCCCATCAAAAGTGTTCCACCCAGTACAATGAGAGATATGTTACATTGTTGTGAGGTGCTACATCTTGGCAGGACAAATCAAAATAGGACGTACATGGTAAATGGTAGGGAATTGAAGAATGCAGGTGAACAGAGGGATCTGGGAATAACTGTGCACAGTTCCCTGAAAGTGGAATCTCATGTAGATAGGGTGGTAAAGAAAGCTTTTGGTGTGCTGGTCTTTATAAATCGGAGCATTGAGTATAGAAGTTGGGATGTAATGTTAAAATTGTACAAGGCATTGGTGAGGCCAATTCTGGAGTATGGTGTACAATTTTGGTCGCCTAATTATAGGAAGGATGTCAACAAAATAGAGAGAGTACAGAGGAGATTTACTAGAATGTTGCCTGGGTTTCAGCAACTAAGTTACAGAGAAAGGTTGAACAAGTTAGAGCTTTATTCTTTGGAGCGCAGAAGGTTAAGGGGGGACTTGATAGAGGTCTTTAAAATGATGAGAGGGATAGACAGAGTTGACGTGGATAAGCTTTTCCCACTGAGAGTAGGGAAGCTTCATACAAGGGGACATGACTTGAGAATTAAGGGACAGAAGTTTAGGGGTAACATGAGGGGGAACTTCTTTACTCAGAGAGTGGTGGCTGTGTGGAATGAGCTTCCAGTGAAGGTGGTGGAGGCAGGTTCGTTTTTATCATTTAAAAATAAATTGGATAGTTATATGGACGGGAAAGGAATGGAGGGTTATGGTCTGAGCGCAGGTAGATGGGACTAGGGGAGAATACGTGTTCGGCACGGACTAGAAGGGTCGAGATGGCCTGTTTCCGTGCTGTAATAGTTATATAGTTATATGGTTGTAAGGAGAGGGACTGAGTGGGGGAGGGGAGGGGAGGAGGATGAGGATGAGAGTTGTACAGGGCCCTAGCGAGACCACACCTGGAGTATTATGTGCAGTTTTGGTCTTCAAATTTGAGGAAGGGCATTCTTGCTACTGAGGGTGTGCAGCGTAGGTTCACGAGGTTAATTCCCGGAAAGGCGGGACTATCATATGTTGATAGAATAGAGCAGCTGGGCTTGTATTTAGAAGGATGAGAGGCGATCTTATTGAAACATAAGATTATGAAGGGATTGGACAAGCTAGAGGCAGGAAACATGTTCCCGATGTTGGGGGAGTCCAGAACCAGGGGCCACAGTTTAAGAATAAGGGGAAGGCCATTTAGAACGGAGGTGAGGAAAAACGTTTTCACCCTGAGAGTTGTGAATCTGTAGAATTCCCAACCTCAGAAGGCAGTGGAGGCCAATTCTCTGGATGCGTTTAAGAGAGAGTTGGAGCTCTTAAAGATAGCGGAGTCAGGGGATATGGTGAGAAGGCAGGAACGGGATACTGAATGTGGATGTTCAGCCATGATAGCACTGAATGGTGGTGCTGGTTCAGTGCTGAATGACCTACTCCTGCACCTATTATCTATTGTCTATTGATTATTGTTATTTAAACATTGTGCTTAGTGTTGGGGGGGGGGGGGGGGTGTGATAGGGGAGAGGTGAGGACTGGGGTGCAGGGAGAGGGAAGAGGAGAGAGAAGAGAGAGGCTGAAGTAGAGGAGGAGGGAGTGTTGAGGATGAGGGCAAATGAGCCACGCCTGCGCAGTTGGGATCCATGGGTGAGTGGTGGAATATAGCGTTGGGGGGATAGGTGTGTGGTTGAAATGGGTTCCTTTGGGGGAATGGGTGAGTGGTGGAATATTGCGTTGGTGGAACGGTGCCCAACGCATTCCACTTGGTCTAGTATATTATTAAAACTCTCATCTTGTTTGTTTCTGTGTGTCTGTCTGTGTGTCTGTGGTGTCTGTTCAGTGATGTCCTCAAAGTATGCCAAAACTGTAAATGATAGTGATACAGATTTTGGGTCACCTTACTCACAATTGTCCTCTGGTAGTTTACATCAAGTTCTGTTCAGATTCATGTTATATTTTGCAAGTTATTCACATTTAAAACTTAAATCCATGCCGCTTAAATCCATCCATATCCCCCCCCCCCCCCCCCCCCCCCCCCCCCCCCCCCCCACCGAGGAGCAGCACCGGGCCTGCTGGAAGGGAGAGCGCAAGGATGAAGTGGAGCAGCACCTGGGGCAAGGACATTTTCATTGTGGGGGGGGGTGGGATAGGGGGGAGGTGCAAAGTGGGGGAGCAGGGAGGGAGAGGTGTTATGGAGGGAGGGAGGGAGTGACTGACAGTAGAAGGGGATGGAGGGAGTGGGGGACAGGATGAGGAGAGGGGAAAGAAGAGGGAGGATGGAGAGGAGGTGAAGGAAGTGCTGGGCCTTATGGGGGACTGAGCTGCGCATGCACAGTTGGGGGCTATGAGTGAGTGGTGGAATATTGCAATGGGGGAATGGGTCCCACTTGGTCTAGTATATTACTAAAACTCTCATCTTGACTGGGAGTGAGTTTGCTTGTTTGTTTGTGCTCGTTCTTTTCATGGCTTGAACTGCCCTAAACGGTACACGATAGCGCTACAATTTTTGGACCACCTCACTCAACATTGTCCTGTGCTGTGATGTATCAAGTTTTGTTATATTTTACAAGTTATTCACATTTTTAACTTGACATAATCCCAATTTGAGAGAAATGTCTTCTTTCTGCACTGGCAGTTACAGCTATGACATCACAATTGGATTGTAGCTCTGCCCGCTATAATGTTGCAATCCCATGACACTGAGTCCTGCCAGCCCTAGCAAGTGCTAATTTTTTTTTAAAGTTTAAAATGATGAAAGGTGAATAAGGGGAAAAGAGCAGCCCCTGCGCAGTTGGGGGCTATCGGTGAGTGGTGGAATATTGCGTTGGGGGAATGGGTTGCATTGGGGGAACAGGTGGAATATTGCCAAGTCGAGAGAGTTTATTGTCATGTACCCCAGATAGGACAATGAAATTCTTGCTTTGCTTCAGCACAACAGAATACAGTAGGCATGAAGACCTTGGGGAATGGGTTACATTGGGGGACCAGGTCTCCCGTGGGGGCTATAGGTGAGTGGTTGAATATTTCGTAGGGGGACCAGGCCTCCCATGTGACAGGGACTCAACGGGTCCCATTTGGTCTAGTATATTTATAAAACCTATATAAGTATAATATATACTAACAATAGTTTAAGGTGAATGGGTGCACACATATTAGTCATATAAACTTAGAAACATAGAAAATAGGCTACACTTATAGGAGTAGGCCATTCGGCCTTTTGAGCCTGCACCACCATTCAATATGATCATGGCTGATCATCCAACTCAGTATCCTGTACCTGCCTTCTCTCCATACCCCCTGATCCCTTTAGCCACAAGGGCCACATCTAACTCCCTCTTAAATATAGCCAATTAACTGGCCTCAACTACCTTCTGTGGCAGAGTTCCAGAGATTCACCACTCTCTGTGTGAAAAATGTTTTTCTCATCTCGGTCCTAAAGGATTTCCCCTTTATCCTTAAACTGTGACCTGGACTTCCCCAACATCGGGAATAATCTTCCTGCATCTAGCCTGTCCAACCCCTTAAGAATTTTGTAAGTTTCTATAAGATCCCCCCTCAATCTTCTAAATTCTAGCGAGTACAAGCCAAGTCTATCCAGTCTTTCTTCATATGAAAGTCCTGACATCCCAGGAATCAGTCTGGTGAACCTTCTCTGAATTCAAGTCATCTGAATGTATACATGTTTTAGAGCATAGAACACAGTACAGGACAGAAACAGGCCCCACAGCCCACCATGTCTGGTCCAAACATAATGCTAACACCATCTCTTATCAACCTGCACATAATCCATATCCCTCTATTCCTTGCATATCCATAGGCCGATTCAACCACCCCGGCAGTGTGTACTTAGCACACATCATCCTCTATGTTAAAAATATCATGCCCCACATACCTCCATTAAACTTTGCTGCTCTCACCAGGCCATTGCACCATGCCATTTACTGTATATGCCCCCTCCCTCCCTTACATTTAGCCTCCAAAAGTGCAACACTTCACACGTTCAGATTAAACCCCTTCTGCCATTTTGTATTGTATTGTATTGTATTTTAATAACCACACAGCCAGGCTGGTGGAATTTGTTATCAGTACATCTCGGTACAGGTTCCAACATTTCATCAAACATTAAACATATAACACAGACACATTACATAATACATAAGGGCCATGCTTATTCTTATTCCTCACCGTACAGAGTTTAAATTGTTAATTGCAGTGGGAATGAAACTGTTTTTGAAGCGGTTTGTTTTGGAGGCAATTGTCCTGTAACGCCTCCCAGATCAGATCAGCTGCTTCACCCTGAATAGAAGACAGGCACAAAATACTGGAGTAACTCAGCGGGTCAGGCAACATCTCTGGAGAAAAGGAATAAGTGATGTTTCTGGTCGAGTCCTTTCTCTTTAGAGTTCAAGTTCAAGTTCAAGTTTAGACAACCAGCATCTGTATTTCCTCCCTACACATCTCATCCTGAATAGTATTGAGCTGTAGTCATCCAGGCAAGTAGAAGGCATTCTATGATAGCAATGAAGAATTTGTTCAGAAGACATCTTCAATTCACATAAAGCTTGGGATGGTAATCTTTACATAATTTCTGTTGTGCTTCGAAAAGCTGCTAAAATTAATAATTTAAAAAACTTGCATTCTATAAAAGGACTTAAGGTATCGACATAGAAACTCAAAGTTAGGCTATTCATTCCCAATCATCATCTGGAAAAATGCTGTTCTAAAGAATTTAGGAAATGTCTAATATTTAAAATATGAAGTTTTCCTTCATAGAATAACATGACCAGCTTATTATCTGTTAAGCAGTGGATGGTGGAACTAATAATAACACAACAGATTGAAATAGTTAAAGAAATGTTACAGGTATTAGGTGACATCAAAATTTCCTAGTGAGGATCAGAGATACTTTCCTGTCTTAAGACTGCAGAGGTCAACTAATTGAAAATCTTTGACATTCCTTATATTTTACCTGAGCTTTTATCCTTCGTGTATTTAATACCATCAATCAACTATTTTGATCAAATAAACATAAGAGCCAAAACTAGGCATTTTCTGTCCAGATTTGCGATGTTGTGATTGTAAGACTAAAACGGGTACTTTAAATGTCTATATCACCAGAAATTATTATTTTTAAAATAGTGCATTTCATTTGAATTTACAGGGTTGGTGAGGTTTGCACATTAACTGTTAATACTAAAGGAAGAGGGGAGAGAGAAGTCACTGGAGCTACCAGGAATTTATTTGAAATTATTAATTATTTGTTGACATGAAATAAGCTATCTGCTAACGAGCACGTACTACCCATTTTAATTTTCTGTTATGTTGATGCTTTGGCCTTATGTACAAGATATTCAGGTTTATTTTACTGTAACCATGACAATAAAGCATTGGCAAGGAAGGGACCGTTAAGAAATAGATAGATAGATATAAGATAGATATAATTTAATTGCCACACAACCAAGGTCGGTGGAATTTGGGTTGCCAGCAGCGGTACAGTAATAAAGAACACAACCACAATAAAAATTTTACACAAACATCCACCACAGCATTCATCACTGTGGTGGAAGGCACAGAGCTTGGCCAGTCCTCCTCCATTTTCCCCCGTGGTCGTGACCACCACCCTCCACAGCCATTGCTGCGGGCGTCCAGATGGTAAGGGACAAAGTCAAAGTCAAGGTGAGTCCAGGATCGGCTCTTCCCAACCAGAGACCGCGGCTTCAGGCTGGTGTAGGCCGCAGGCCGGCGGTCAAAGTTTTAAAGTACCTGCCGTGCCGCAGCCGGAAGCACCGCAGTCTGCAGGGCCGGCGGTCGAAGCTCCCCTCCAGGGGAGATGGTAAGTCCATGCCGCACCCGCGGTAGAAGACGGCCGCGGGCCGGCGGTGGAAGCTTCTTCTTCCCCCCGGGTCCTCCACGAGGGATCCCGGGCTGTAGACGCCGCACCAGCTGGAGTTCTGCAGACTGCGGCTTCAGGCTGCCGGCTGCCGCGGGCCAGCGTAACGGAGCGCTCCCCTCCAGCGAGGTCTCACCCGCTCCGCGCCGAGAGTCCACGCTGCGCCCGCCGCTGAAGCTCCGGGCGCGTCTCCGGGAAAGTCCGCGCCGATCCTTGCTGTTAGGCCACGGGGGAGGCGACCTGAAAAAATCGCCTCTCCATGGAAGAAGCGGCCGAAACGGTTTCCCCCTCACCCCCCCACACCACCCCCCACACAAAACACACAAAGAAACATTAAAAACAGACTTTTAAACATACTAAAAAAATAAAAAAATTGGAAAAAAACGGACACGCTGCCGACAGGCTGCTGCCAGTGCAGCGTCCCCTGGAACTGAGCATTGAATGGTAGAAAACCGTCAAGAAATATTATCTTTAATTACTATTGAGTGTGTGCAATAATTACTTGAAGATGTAAGAGTGATTATCAAATCACAGATTATTTTGATTATAACACTACAAAAAAGAATTGCTGAAAAGGTTGTCTTTGAATTATTATCTTGTGAGACTTTCTTGGCAGAAATTTTTACAGATAGTTAACAGAGTGGAGATCAGTGTTACAATGGAAAAAGTGTTATAGGTTACACATTATTCACCTGTAACAAGCATGGACTAAAACCATTGTGTGCAGGCGTATTCAATGTGAAGAATACAGTAGATTAAATCTATGCACTTCATTCAATTGTTAACGCATAAAGAAACAGATATTATTTTTGATTAAGTGGTACCTTTACAGGAAAAAGCATGTTTCTCAACATAGCATCACATTGTTCCAGGAGCCAACTTTTCTACATCGGTGAGACCTAGTGCAGGCTTGGCGATCGCTTCGCCCAACACCTCCGCTCAGTTTGCAATTACCAACCTGATCTCCCGGTGGCTCAGCACTTCAACTCCCCCTCTCATTTCGAATCCGACCTTTCTGTCCTGGGCCTCCTCCATTGCCAGAGTGAGGCCCAGCACAAATTGGAGGAACAGCACCTCATATTTCGCTTGGGTAATTTACACCCCAGCGGTATGAACATTGACTTCTCCAATTTCAGATGGTCTTTGTTTTCTCCCTCCTTCCCCTCCCCTTCCCAGCTCTCCCACAGCCCACTGTCTCCGCCTCTTCCTTTCTTCTTCCCGCAGGTTTATATAACTTCTTTAGGTTTCTCTCCAGCAATGTCCATTCAAAGGAAAACACAGTTTATTCTGTCTCTCTTCATAAATGAAACACTCCATCCAGGCAAAATCCTTGTGAATATTCTCTCCCAATTGCAATTGCACCCTTCTTGTTGTGCGGTGATCAGAACTGCACATAGTCCTGCAGCTGTGTTATTTGCCAGAACAATAACCTCTCCGCCCGTATATTCTCTGCTTAGGGTTATGGCGACAACCTTCCCTCATGCCCTCGTAGACATCTATCTCTCTATCTATCTGTGTTGGCACTTACAGGGGATCACTGGACTTATAAACCAAGGAACCACTCCTTAATAATCCATAAGGCACTACCATCGATTGTGTATTTCCTAGCCTCTTTAACATTTTCCCTTCTAAATTATTTTTAAGTATCCTCTTACAATTTCCATACTCTTATTGGCTTCTCCCATTTTCAGTTCCTGTACCTGCTGTTTGCTTCCAATTTACATTATCCAACCCTTAATATCTCTTGTGTAGGAAAGAACTGCAGATGTTGGGTTAAATCGAAGGTAGACACAAAATGCTGGAGTAACTCAATGGGACAGGCAGCATCTCTGGAAAGAAAGAATGTGTGACGTTTCATGTCGAGACCCTTCTTCAGACTTCTGAAGAAGGATCTCGACCCGAAATGTCACCCATTCCTTCCCTCCAGAGATGCTGCCTTAATATCTCTTGATGTATTGGGTTCTTTGGACATGTTGTCTTTACCTTTCACCCTTATGAGAACATATTGGATCTACTTTCTCAGTATTTCACTTTAAATGATTCTCATTTGTTTGAATTATGAGGGGATTGGATGGGGTAAATACAGAGTATTTCAGCCAGAGTAGGGGAATCAAGATCCAGAGGACACAGGTTTAAGTAGAGGGGCAATTTTTATATACAAAGGGAGATAGGTATATGTAATGAACTGCCAGCAGAGCTAGTTGAGGCAGTACAATCACAATGTTTAAAAAATATTTGAACAGGTAGATGGATAGGACAGGTTTAGAGGGTTATGGACCAAATGCAGGCAGGTAGGACTAGTGTAGATGGGGCATGTTGGACAGCAATGGCAAGTTGGGCTGAAGGGCCTGTTTCCATGCTGTATGACTTTATGACTCAAATAGTCTACACCTTTATTCTTACTACCAATGTTCATGACTGCACACTTTGCTACACTCGATCCCATATGCCACTTCTTTATTCATTCTCCCAAACTGTCCAAATCCTTCTGCAGCCCCCCTGCTTCAACTCTACCTGACCCTCCACCTATCTTTGTATCATCTGCAAACTTGGCCACCAAGCTTTCTATTCCATCATCCAAATAATTAATATACAACATGAAGAGTAACAGACTCAACAATGACCACTGAATACAGTGCTCCAAATGTGGGCCCACCAATGTCTTATACAACTGTCACATAACATTCTCTCTAAGGAGAATGGGGTTAGAGGGAAAGGCTCAATGGGCTTTCCCCCACCTACATTAAAAGTCTGCTCACCCACCACACCACCTGCAGGTCCCTCAGATTGGCCGACTTGGGACTGCTTAATATCCCGCAGTCTAGGCATAAGCTCAGGGGCGACCGTGCCTTTGCGGTTGCAGCCCCTAGACTGTGGAACAGCATCCCCCTTCCCATCAGAACTGCCCCCTCCATCGACTCCTTTAAGTCGAGACAAAAAACTCATCTCTACTCCCAAGACTTCCTTGACGTCCTCTGAGCGTGGGCTATATGTATGTAGTGATGTTTGTTTTTGATCTATGAACCACTGTTGTTTGTTACATTATTCTTAGACCGATGTAAAGCACTTTGGCTAACGAGAGTTGTTTTTTAAATGTGCTATATAAATAAAAGTGACTTGACTTGACTTGACTTGTAAGATAGATCAGCCATGATTGAATGGTGGAGTAGACTTGATGGTCCAAATGGCATAATTCTGCTGTTATGACATGAACTTCCAGAGCAGCCTACCATGTGGAACCTCATCAAATGCCTTGCTGAATTCCATACAGACAATGCCTATGGTTTTGCCCACGTCAACCATTTTGGTTACCTCTGGCTACCTTAAGCATTAAAATGCTAAAAACACAATCGTCCACCATACAAAACCATGCTGACTATTCCTAATCAACCCTTATCTATTCAAATGCATGTCTATCTTATCCTACTGATGTGAAGCCAACTGGTCTATAGTTCCCAGGATTTTCCATGCAGCCTTTCTTAAACAGAAGCATAACATTAACCAACCTCCAGACTTCTGGCACCCCACCCATGTCTAATGATGATTCGTATATACAAGCCAGGGCTCCTGCAATGTCTTCTCTAGCTTCTCACAGAGTGCTCAGATATATCTGACCAGGCCCAGGACATTTATTTACCTTCATATGCCTTATGGCGTTCAACAAGTCCTCAATCATAATACAGGCTGTCGTCAAGATATTACCATTAATTGTCCCAAGTTCCCCAGTCTTCATGTCTTTCTCCACGGTAAAAACAGGAGGAATGCTTGTTGAGGTCCATCTCCTGCAGCTCCATGCACATAAATGACGGCCTTGGTTTATGAGAGGTCCTATTCTCTTGCTGGTTAACCTATTTTCCTTAATGTCCTTATAAAATCTCTTGATTCCAATCCAATATTTGATTCTCCCAAATATTACCTGCCAGAGCAATCTCCTTCCCCTTTTTTGCCCTCCCGATTTGCTTCTTCAATATCCTCCTCTGTCCCCGAAACTTGTCCAGGGATATCCTTGATCCCAGTTTCCTATATATGTCCTCTGTCTCCTTTTTCCTGAACTGAGCCTCAATTTCTCTCGTCATCCAAGCTCCCTTTATTTTAACGGGAACATGCATGCCTTGAACTCTCATCATTACACATAAAAGCATCCCACTTTCCCAAAGTCCCTTTGCCCACAATTAACCTACTCCAGTTACCTTTAGCAAGTTCCTGTCTAATGCCATTAAAGTTGGCTTATTTATTCTTCTTATTCCCATTGACTACTTGCGGGCCTACAGTCCACTCCCAACAAGGCGAACGTCCCCTTTTTATTTCTCAGCTCCACCCATATAACCTCAATGAACAAACCAACAGTAATATAATCTTGGACTTTTGCCATGATGCTCTCCTTTATTGTACTTCCGGTGGCGCTGGTGCCAGCTGCCTCCACCTTCAGCCCGGTATCTTTTTGTTTTTTTTGTTTTTTTTGTTATGTTAAAGTGTGTTTTTTATGTTTTTTTTAATGTTTTGATGTGGGGGAAGAGGGTACGGTAAGGGGGTTACCATCCTTCAGTCGCTTCCTGGAGAGGACGCGACTATTATTCGCGTCGCGTCCTCGCCCCCCCCCCCCCCGCGGCCTACCTACTGGATTGGCGCGGCCTTTCCTGCCTGGACCGACCAGAGCTCCAGCAGCGGCGGGACAGCGCTGATACATCGCGGGGCTGGCGATGCCTTACCGGGGATCGCTGTCTGGAGCCCGGAGTGCTGGGCCTGCGGCACCGACATCCTGGAGCTGTGGATCGCGGAGCTCCCAACGCGGGCGGCGCTGACAAACATCGTGGGGTCCTGCGACTCTGCCCGGCTCGGCCTGCGGACTCGGGAGCTGCGGACTCTGGTGGGAGGTGGCTGATCAGGAGGTCCGGGCCGCTGAGGAGGATTTTCACCGTCGGGGTTCGGCGTCGGCGTTCCACCAGCCCGGCGACAGGGCCTGAACATCGGGCCGCCCGGGGTGGCGACTGCGGGTGCTCGGAAGGCCCCGACCACGGGTGAACATCCGGGAAGATCGGAGGGGAGGCTGGCTGGACTATGGTGCCTTCCTCACCTTGGTGCCATTGTGTTATGTTGTGTCGTGGACTTTCTGTGTTTGTGCTTTTTTTTCAATTCTATTTTATTTTTAATATGTTTTATTATTTATTATTTATTTATTTTTATGATACTGACTGTAAAGGGAAATTAATTTTGTTGTCTCTAATTGAGACAATGACAATAAATTTCAATACAATACAATACAATACAATACAATACAATACAATAAAGCATCACCCTCTTCTCGTACCCCTGCCTCTATCTCGCCTACAGCATCTGTACCCTGGAACATTAAGCTGCCATTCCTGTCCCTCTCACTGCAAGGTTTCTGCAATGGCAACACTTGCATGTACCGATCCATGACCTGAGTTCATTTGCCTTATCCGTTAGGCCCTGACATTAAAATGAATGCTATTTAATCCAGCAGGTCCTTCCTTACTCCCTGCTGTGCTCTTGCCTATCCTGCCCACTGAGCTTGCTTCCATCACCTTCCATACCATCTTTCAGCCTCTCATCTGCCTCAGTCCTACATTGGACCTATCCCCCTATTATCCCCCTCGCTAGAATTTAGAAGATTGAGGGGGGATCTTATAGAAACTTACAAAATTCTTAAGGGGTTGGACAGGCTAGATGCAGGAAGATTGTTCCCGATGTTGGGGAAGTCCAGGACAAGGGGTCACAGTTTAAGAATAAGGGGGAAATCCTTTAGGACCGAGGTGAGAAAAACATTTTTCACACAGAGAGTGGTGAATCTCTGGAACTCTCTGCCACAGTTGAGGCCAGTTCATTGGCTATATTTAAGAGGGAGTTAGATGTGGCCCTTGTGGCTAAAGGGATCAGGGGTTATGGAGAGAAGGCAGGTACAGGATACCGAGTTGGATGATCAGCCATGATCATATTGAATGGCGGTGCAGGCTCGAAGGGCCGAATGGCCTACTCCTGCACCTATTTTCTATGTTTCTATGTTTCTATTCTAGTTTAAACCACCCGAGTAGCATTAGGTTTAAGTTTAAGATTATTATTATCATGTATACCGAGATACAGTGATAGCTTTGTTTAGCTTCCAAACAGATCAGATAATACTATACATATATACAATCAAGTTAGACTCAAGTACAATAGAGTAAAGGGGAAGATACAGAGTGCAGAATATAGCATTGTAGCTCATCAGTTCCATAGACAATGTTCAATGTCCACAGACAGACAGAATGACATAGTGGGCAACAATTCATCAGCCAGGCCAGATCTTTACCATACCATATCATTGGATCTAGAAACTCAAGTAAGGGTGAGTTGTCAATCTTTGGACATAATCTGGCTTTGCTAAGATTTCCTGGCACAGTTGAGTAAAGTCATGGCCTTCTCCAAGATCTCTGGATGGGATGGGATGTTGATTAAATACCAGGCGAAGCTCAACCAAGTACTGCCCCACCAACGGACATGAGTCCAGAGCCCAACCAGCCACAGTCAGCGGTGGAGAGGAAGATGGAAGGAAAAAAGCCGAATGGAGCAGTCACTGGCTGTGGCTGATGAGAAAAGATGCTGCATGGGCTGCCACGTGATCATCTAGAGGCTAACCATAAGACACACACCCAGGGCTGATCTCCCTGCGGTGGGCCTGCCTCGACTGAGGGTGACTTGTGATAAAAGGCCGAAACACCCAGTGACGTTGAGGTACACAACTGAAGATGTGTCCGATTGGTAGCAAAATCACCTAGTGGTCACCCCCAAGAATACCAAATGTCAATTGTAGTGAAAAACCTAAGGGATTGTAACATCCAGTCCTACTAATCAATCAATTAAGTGAAATTTGTAACTGATGCGTGGCCATATACAAGTTTGTTCAAAGTACCTGCCATTAGGGGAAACATATTTGGGGCATGCATTTTTTTCCGAAATCCTGTTTATTCTCTGATGGCTGACATGAAGACGATTTTTTCAGTGATATCCTTTGTGAGGGAACAGGGAATTAGGCTGCTTCCCATCTGAAAGCAGGACATTGTCAAGAAAGTTCACCAAGGATTTCCATGCCAAACATATACGAAATGAAGAAGTTACACTATCAGTAAGTGGTTGTGCTCGGACCCATTTACGACCTTGTCTCTTGCAAACTCTTGAGAAGAGCCATGTAAATCTCAGATTATTTTAATGAATCAGATGTGCATCCCACATTACCTTTGCTGCACATCACCACTGGCAGCAATGGCTTCAGATATCCATGCACCATGCTCTGAAATCACTGTCTTTACAAACTCTCTGCCAATCCAACTGTTTTCTGCACGATGGTTTTTAAAATCTGTATCTTAACAAGTGTTTTAGGTTACCATCTTAATATACTCTTCCAATTGATTATTTTGTCTGCTTATTCTCCTATGGGCACTTCCTACATCAGTGACGTTCTATCATTGACACGTGTAGTCAAGGTTGAAAAATTAGTTTTGAAAGTGTAGTTTTAATATATTTGTGCCATTTTCACTTTCTATCGTCAACTAACATATCAGTTCATTATGAGTTTTTTTTTTTTTCACAAGTTGCCATAGAATTTCTCTCATCAACCATTTTATTTATACTCTCTGTCAACCAAATTTGCAGCAATTGGGAAATCCTCCCAGAGATTAATTGTCACTTCTGAAATATCACAGTTTCTGCTTTTATATTTTTCTTTACATTTATGTAATAAATGAAGCAGAACTGATTTTCCTACACGATATTTAAGGGCCTGTCCCACGAGCATGCGACTCCATGCGGCAAGCGCGACCTAAAGGGCTGGTCCCACCAGCATGCGCCTGCATGCGGCAAGTGCGACCTAACGTGGTCGCTTGAGCCGTACGACCTCGCGGGGCCAGTCCCACTTCGATCGCCGGAGCCGTATGGAGTTGTGCGGAGCTGGTCCCGACATCGCGCGGGGCTCCGAAATACTGACCGTGTTCAAAAACTCTGCGCGGCAATGGCCTGCCGGCCCGCAGCCGCATTGAGGCCGTACGCACCGCCTCGAACTTCATGTCACTCACTCGACCTCCGCATCCTTGCTGCATGCAGGCGCATGCTGGTGGGACCGGCCCTTTAGGTTGCGCATGCTGCATGGAGTCGCAGGCTCGTGGGACAGGCTGGCATTTTTAGAAGACCATTTGCCTGTGTAAAATCAAAATTGTGGATATTATTATTAGAAGCACAAGTTAATTTCAATCGTGTTTCAGAAATTTGAATGAAAGAAGCAGTAACAGTTTTAGCTGCCTTGTCACGATTGTCTTCCCTTGTGTAGTCCTGTATTGAGATAAAATAGACATATGTTTCATTCTCAAGTAATGAAATCAGAATCACTAAATGAAAACTATTATCCTTGAAGGTCCAAGAGCCCCTGAGGAACGTCTCGAGATTTGGTTTAAATCCAGCACAGTCCGCTCCACTTATGTTTAGACCTGTTACGTGTATAATCCTGTTAAATAAATTGCTTTTGAAAAGATGATATTCTCCCCTATTGATTTCTGCAGGAGTCTACTAAATTAGTGTGCTACAGTATATGATGGAGTATGTATTTATTTTGGAAGTGTAGAAATGTGAACATAAAATATCAGCTGACGTTTCAATCTAGTACTTTTTAAACTAAAACCCTTTTACCTGCTCAGATGGACATGAAAGATCCGATAAGCGCCATGTCAGAGGGGAACTGGGACGTTTACTCTGGGTCCTTTTCAGTATTGATTGCAATGCTTGCTATTACACTCCTGGAGATGGACTCTTCCTGTGCATAATCTGTCAATTACATTTCTGTCTAGTACATTATAATAGCGATTACGCCGCTGCAAGCACGGTGGAATATACTGTGATCGTGAAGGGCAATACATAAATTCAAGTTTTTCTTTCCTTATTGTACTCTAAATATGTGTTCAATGGAGCTTTTTGGGGTTCGGAGGGAAAGATAGATCAGCCATGATTGAATGACGGTGTAGAGGATGGGCTGAATGGCCTAATTCTGCTCCTATCATTTATGACCTTATGACCTTTTTACCAGCATACTAGAAATTAGAACATGCCTTGGAGGTCCAGAATGGTATCCTTGATGTAGGCATGTTGTAAAATGAATGGTGCACATGGCAACATTGTTGCGATGTTCTATTTGGACACGTACAAGTTTTATGTGAGGCACCTGGCATTGATCTCTATAAATGAAGCTCATGTTGTTAAGGCCAATAGAATAGACAAAGCCTGAGCAAAGTCGCACAAGGCCTTTCATCAACAAGCCAATATTGTTACCATATCAGACAGCCGAGTTGCAAAATGCAATATGGCTGAGTGACACCAAGATGTCTTACGGATTGCCTACAATACTCTCATGATGCACATGCTTCTTGGACTGCTATCTTTTTGAAACCAATTTACGATGGCATTCCAACCTGCCAAGGGGACTCCCTTAGGCCCCTGTCCCACTTAGGCGATATTTTAGGTGACAAAAGGCGACTAGGCTGTCGCCACATGGTCACGGGGTGACGCCTTTATGGTCGTGAGTAGTCTCCTTGAGTGGCCTAAAGAGTCGTAATGTTTTTCTGGTTGCCGCTGGATTTTGAAATGTTCAAACATTTTGGCGACTGTGGGCTTGACGTAGCTTGTCTTCTCCTGTCGTAGGTGCTGTCGTAGGTTGTCGCCTGGATGACACAGGTTATCGCCAGGTAACATTGGTTGTCGCCGCGCGCTGACCAGTAAATTCCATTGGCGACTACCTATGTCAACCTACGTCAACCTGCAAGAGATACCGCCCACTGAATTGTCTTCAGTTATCTTCAGTTGTCGCCGACAGGGCCGTTGCTTGTTATAGCTTGTCGTGGGTGGACGTAGGTTGACTTTGGTTGTCGTAGGTTGTCGCTTGTGTGGTCTTCGATTGTCAGAGGTACGGTCGTAGGTGGATGTCCTAATGTGTCGCCGGTTGCCGGTTGTTTGCTTGGCGTCGACTAGGTGGTAGGTTGTCGTAGCTTGTCGTCACTGCTTTTTCGGTGGCCTGCTAAGACTGTGACAGACGCAGGCAGTCGCCGAAAAAATTGCCTAAGTGGGACAGGCCCTATCAAGCCGCCAATGACAAACTAAAACAGTATAATTTTCAAAGGGAACAGGATGCTCCCTTAAAACTAGAAAATAATAATGATTCAGGCTGTCAGAATTAAATGGGCGCAGGCATCAAACGCCTTAGACTCCACCGCCTCACTCTCCACACATTTGTGCTGCCTATCTACTTTGAAAAAAATGACATAAAGCGCGGGAGTAAAGCCCCTGTCCCACTTACGTGTCCTTGGCACGCTAATTACGCGACCTCGTGGTCGCATTGAGGCGCGACGGTCCCGCGAAGGTCGCTCGCGATTTCATGCGTTCGCACAGCCGCCTGGAGCGCATGGCGTCATTTGAAGATGGGCACAAAATGCTGGAGTAACTCAGCGAGACCGGCAGCATCTCTGGAGAGAAGGAATGGATGATGTTTCGTGTCGAGACTCTTCTTCAGTCTGAAAGAAGGGTGTTGACCCGAAACGTCACCCATTCCTTCTCTCCAGAGATGCTGCCGGGCCCGCTGAGTTACTCCAGCATTTTGTGTCTATCTTCAATTTACTTGGCCCCGCTCTGTGAGTAGAAGTGGGGGCGGGTCCGGATCCGCAATGGCCGTGAGCCCCAGGCCGAGTTCGGCGATCGTTTGCCTGCTTCTGCTGCTGTTGGAGGTGAGACGTTGCATCGCGCCAGGGTCTTGGGCCTGTCCCACTTTGGCCGTCAGTTACACGACAGGCCGTTGGCGCGCGAATATTTTGTCTGCTACAAATATTTCGGAGCCCCGCGCGATGTCGCGCACAACCACATACCCCTCCGCGCTTCTCAGTGGGTCCGGCCCCGTGCGACCATACGATGCCTGTGCGCCTCAATGCGACAATGAGGTCGCGTAATTTGCATGCCAAGGACACGTAAGTGGGACAGGCCCTTAACTCAGCGGGTCGGATAGCAACTCTGGAGAACATGGATAGGTGACGCTTTGGGTTATGACCCTTTGGGAGTCTGAAGGAGGATTCTAACCCATAATATCACCTCTCCATGTTCTCCAGGGATGCTGCTTGACCCCTTGCGTTACTCCAGTATTTTGTGTTTTTCCTTCTCCAGAGATGCAGCCTGACCCATTGAGTTACACCAGCACTGAGTCCTCTTTTGTCAAACCAACATCTGCAGTTCCTTGTTGCTACTATCTGCTTTTTTTTTTTTTTTCTTCGAGTCCGTTGCAATCTCAGATGTCGTTCTGCCAGTATCTGGCGCAGGTCACAGCTGGTCGGGTTGGTTCAGCCAGGTCCTGGGGGCTGCACTGGGGGGCGTGGTCACACTAGGTCCAGTAGGTGGGACATTGTCTGTACTGCTCCACAGCTGCATGTGTCTTCTGCCTGGTAGTTCCATGCTTTCATAAGTGCTTTGCACCTCCCCAGCTCCACTCGTAATCTGTTGAGGGTCTTCCAGGTTGGCCATGGGAGGTCGTGCCCGCTGGCGAGGCATTCAGTCGGAGTGATTCCTCTCTCTATCCAGTCGTGGGCTCGTGTGTTGAGCTGGTTCCATTCATCTTTCCAGATGTTGGTCCTTGCTGTTTCTTTGGTTGTCTGGAGAGGTGGGACTGTCTGCAAGCAACTGGCTCTGGATTTCAGTCGGGGTGGAGGTGCTGTGTGTCCGTGCAGGGGGTGGCTGGTATCGATCTCCTGTGCTCTCCGCTCTTCTTGGGCGATGATGGATCGTCTGATATGGGGGGGGGGGGGCAATACCAGCTAGGGTGTAGAGGCACGGGACTGGCGTTGTCTTTATGCATCCCGTGATAATGCGGCAGGTGTCGTTGAGGGCTGTGTCAACCAGTTTGGTGTGGTGGGAGCGGCTCCAGCTTGAGCACGCGTATTCAGCTGTGGAGAAGCTCAGGGCTAGGGCAGTTGCACGGATGGTTGGTGGATCAGCGCCCCACTTTGAGTTTACCAGTTTGCGCAGGATGTTGTTGCGAGTGTTGACCTTGGCTTTGGTGTTCTGAAGGTGGGTTTTGAAAGAGACTATCTGCTTGAATCAGTATTATATTACCAGCACAAGGCAGCACATTTTCAGGCCATTAAATCACATTTAAGTCTCACCTTTTGTAATTTCGTAATATACTATATCTCGTATTTTTATTCATGATTTTGAGATTCTGCATTTGAAATTTTCACCATTTTGATTTCATACTAAAATCTGCTAAAGATCTTAAAACATCACAACATAATTTATCCATCATTGGTAATGGAAATAGTAACAATCAATAATATGCAGATTGTTTTATATTTATTAAAATCCTTCTCTTTTAAAACACAGCATTTTATGATAAATCATGGACAATTTGGGTTAGGTGACAACCTGAATCAATAAGGATCATTTTATGTTAAAAAAAAAGTCACTTAAGGTAATATATCTCCTTTTATCAACAAGAAATAGCGTGATGCATTGACAAGGATCACACATGACACATTAAGTGAGTTAAAATATGGGTCATTGCACCTAGGGTGTTGCAATGAAATGAAACGTTCCTTCTCTTATCCTACCCCAATGTCAAATGTTCCCCCAGAATTAAATTGGAGCTTGTAATTGTGTTCATAAATGCAATTATTCTATGCATTAAGTATGAAGGAATTTCATTTCAAAAGCCTGCTGGATACTTACAATGCTCCAGTTTTTTTTGACACATCCATCTCTGTTCGATTGTACTTTTTGAAGACCTTAATTCAAAGATAGAAATAGAGGCATGTTCAGAGTCAGCCAGAAATCAAAGGACTCTTGCCTCAACTAATACAGGTCGCTCAGGTTTGATAATATAATTTTTATCCAGCATCTTAAAACAGCTCCCAAAATTGGAGGACAGTGCATTTGGCTGACTCCCGTGCCAGCAGTTAGTTTTCAGGTAATTCCGAGAAAGATGAATGGGAATGGAACAAAGAATGCATGCGGTGGCCTACAGCAGTCACAAGAAACCAAGCAAACTTTCATGTTAAAGTTCATATTCAAGTTAAAGCTCAAAAACAAAACTCTTTGATGCTGTCTCTCCTGAAGTCCCGAAACTGAAATTCAGGGCAAACCACAGAATCTTGCAATCAATGAAGTTTACAGAATATTCTATTGGGTTTATGCTGGCAGAAAATTGAGCTGTTTAATTAGAACATAGAACAGTATAACACAGGAATAGGCCCTTAGGCACACAATGTCCACGCTGAACATGATGGCAAGATAAACTAATCTAATCTGTCTGCACGTAATCCGTATCCCTCCATTCCCTGAATATCCATGTGCCTATCTCAAAGCCTCTTAAACACATCTACCATATCTGTCTCTGCCACATGCTTGATTACAACATGATTAGAACGGGTGTTAAGAGTTCTGTGGAGAAGGCAGGAGAATGGGATTAGGAGGCAGTGATCAGCCATGAATGAATGGCGGAGTGGACTCGATGGGCCAAATGGACTCGTTCTTTTTTTTCACCAGTCTTTATTGCTTTTATGCATACACAAATAAAACACAAATATAACAACGAAACATACTACAATACAGTGACTTTTCCAATAAGTTACATTATTGTCAATAAAATTATACAGTGTTGGTGTCTTTATTTCTATACCTAATCCATTTTTCCCATTTTTCTGTGAAACTCGTCTTCTTTCACTCTTAGAGAATACGTCATTTTCTCCATCACAAATATTTCCTGTACTGTGTCTAACCATTGTCTAAGTCTGGGTGTGTTCGCTGCAAGCCAGTTTCTTGTAATGGCCTTTCTGCCAGCTGTGAGTAGGATTTTAACCAAGTAATGATCTTCCTTCAGCACCACTGTACTTATATTACCCAGGTATAAAATAGAACACTTCTTGGAGACTATATATCCTAATGCCTCCTTTAATACTGAATTCACTCTGTCCCAAAATGGTTCTATTTTTGGGCAACTCCAGAAGATATGTGCATGATTTGTGTCTGATTGGCCACATTGCCTCCAGCTGCCTTAAATTTGCTTGCTTTTTATGTTAGGTGTAATAAAGAAACAAATCAAATGTTTCCAGTTACATTCTCTCGATTGTTGTGAATTAGTGGATGTCTGCATTGTTACACACATATGATGCCATTCTTCTTCTGAGATTGTGATGTTCAATTCCTTTTCCCACTTAAATTTTACATAAAATGTAGTTTTAGCTTGACATTCCATTAAACTATGGTAAAGTATAGAAATAATCCTTGGCGTTTTTTAATGATACGCATTAACTATCGCTTCTACCACTGGATTATTTTCTTCTAGTGCCTCCCTTTTTACTTTTTTATTGTAATAATCTCTCAGTTGGAGGTATCTAAACAAGTCTTGGTTTCGAAGCGCAAATGTATCCTTCAAATCTTGAAATCTTCTTAGGTCTCCATTTTCAGTAACAGTACAAAATGCAGTCATTCCTTGTTTCATCCACCCTTTAACTGCTGAGTCATACATCCCTGGTTTAAATTAATTATCTAAAGCTATCCATCTTAATACATTTTGTCCTTTATTCAGTTTAAGTGGTCTGGTATGAGTGAACCAGGTTTCTAAAGTAAATATCGTTATTGGATCGATTATACTCCTGATATGTCCAGGAAGCGCTTTTTCTCCCAAGAGTGTTTGGATGTGGAACTCAGGGATATATGTCTCAATCTCTTTCCACCCAACTATATAGCTGTCCTCACACCAATTAATTAGTGGTCGAAGTTGGGCTGCATAGAAATATATCCTAAAATTTGGAAGTGCCATTCCACCTTTGTCCTTTGGGAACTGGAGTGTAGTGTATCGAACTCTGGCCTTCTTTCCTCCACAAATAAATCTAGATATTAATTTATCGCATTGTTTTATGAATAGTTTTAATG
This sequence comes from Amblyraja radiata, assembly GCF_010909765.2. Taxonomy (NCBI): domain Eukaryota; kingdom Metazoa; phylum Chordata; class Chondrichthyes; order Rajiformes; family Rajidae; genus Amblyraja; species Amblyraja radiata. Next base: position 9,179,204 of record NC_045958.1, read on the forward strand.
GTACCTCTATTGGCAGAGATTGAAACAAGTACAATAGTCTTGGCAAAATATTCATTTTCACCACATTAATCTTACTACTAAAATCCATTGGGTAGGTAGACCATCTTTCTATATCCTTTCTTATGTTTTGATTGATGTGATAGAAACATAGAACATAGGTGCAGGAGTAGGCCATTCGCCCCTTCGAGCCTGCACCGCCAATCAATATGATCATGGCTGATCATCCAACTCAGTATCCCATCCCTGCCTTCTCTCCATACCCCCTGATCCCCTTTAGCCACAAGGGCCACATCTAACTCCCTCTTAAATATAGCCAATGAACTGGCCTCAACTATCTTCTGTGGTTGAGAATTCCAGAGATTCACCACTCTCTGTGTAAAAAATGATTTTCTCATCTTGGTCCTAAAAGACTTCCACCTTATCCTTAAACTGTGACCCCTTGTTCTGGACTTCCCCAACATCAGGAATAATCTTCCTGCATCTAGCCTGTCCAACCCCTTAAGAATTTTGTAAGTTTCTATAAGATCCCCCCTCAATCTTCTAAATTCTAGTGAGTACAAGCCGAGTCTATACAGTCTTTCTTCATATGAAAGTCGTGCCATCCCAGGAATCAGCCTGGTGAACATTCTCTGTACTCCCTCTATGGCAAGAATGTATTTCCTCAGATTAGGAGACCAAAACTGTACGCAATACTCCAGGTGTGGTCTCACCAAGACCCTGTACAACTGCAGTAGAACCTCCCTGCTCCTATACTCAAATCCTTTTGCTATGAATTGTAACATACCATTCGCTTTCTTCACTGCCTGCTGCACCTGCATTCCTACTTTCAATGACTGGTGTACCATGACACCCAGGTCTCGTTGCATCTCCCTTTTTCCTAATTGGCCACCATTCAGATAATAATTATAATTGGCCCCATGCAACATTAATATATTTTTTGTTATATACACCAAATTGATTGATTTTTGATTGATTTTTGATTGATTTTGAATCCCATTTAATATTATACTTTTGCTTGATTTCTTCTGTAGAAGCACAATTATATAGGAGGGTTTGAGTTTTTGAAATATTCACTTTATATCCTGCATAAAAATCAAAATTCTCTATGAACCCCATCATCCTTGGAAAGGAGGTGTTTACCTCTGAGAAATACATCATTACATCATCTGCAAAAAGGCCAATTTTATATTCTCTGTCTCTTGTAGTTACTCCCCTCAGTTCCCTAGCTTGACAAATCGCTTGAGCCAATGGTTCAATATATATAGCAAACAGGGTAGGGCTAAGACAACGTCAAAGTCAAAGTCAAAGTATCCTTTATTGTCATTCAGACCTTTCGATCTAAATGAAATTACGTGCCTTGCAGTCATACATATAATAAAAATAACAAAAACACACAATAAACACAGATTTAACATCCACCACAGTGAGTTCACCAGGCACCTCCTCACTGTGATGGAAGGCAAAAGTCTTAAAGTCTTTGTCTCTTCCCTCCTTGTTCTCCCTCTGCGCTGAGGCGATCCAGGCCTCCAATGTTGTGACCCCGCGGGGTGATGGTAATAAGTCCCGCGGCTGAATCCGCCCTCCAGTCCAGCGGACGAAGCTGTTGAACATCCCTGTCTCGTTTCTCTTCCTAACACAAATCTCTCAGTTAAGGACCCATTCACCTTTACTCTTGCAGTAGGTTGCTGGTAAATTGCTTTAATAACTTGAATTGAATCTTCGGTAAAGCTATCTTTGATAATCCAGTTAAAGGTTCTCAGAAGAAGTGGGTTCAGCTCATTCCGAAATATTTTATACCATTCTATAGGGAAACCGTCGCTGCCTGGGGACGTGTTTGTTTTCATCCTACCAATTATCTTCTCTATCTCCTCCAGTGATATTTCTGCTGTGATTATTTTATTTTGTGTCTCTCCAATACAGGGCAGATCGATTGTACTTAAAAAAAGTCCTCATTGATTCCCCATCTACTGTAAAGGTTTGTGTATATAATTCTTTATAATATTCCTGGAAGATATATTATATTTCTTTTGGATCACTCTTCAATTTCTGTGTACAGGGGTCCTTAATTTTGTATATGGTGTTGTCAGCCTGTTGGTAGCATAGCCTCTGGGCAAGTATTTTAGTGGATTTAGGGCCTAGCTCATAATGTGCCTGTTTTACAAATCTTGCTTTTTTCTCCACCTCTTGACCCAATATTCCATCCATTTGTCCCCTCAAATCTTCTATTTGTTTATGTTCTTTGGTCCTTATTATTTTTGTACTTCTGTTCTAAATTCTTCAGGTCTAATATCAACTTATTATATGTTTTCATTCTGGCCTTTTTAATATATGATGGCCTAGCTATTAACCTACCTCGTATTACAGCCTTCAATGAGTCCCATAGTATGCATTGGTCCACCTCCCCATTGTCATTCTCCTCTAGATAACTTTTGATTTCCAATTTAATGTCATTAACAGTTGTTTTATCATTCAGTATTCCAACATTAAATCGCCACACTGTGTTTTTCCTTCTACTGTCCATTTGAATTGTTAAGTATTTGCCTGGCATTATGGTCTGATACATCTGCCACACCAATCCTGCAATCCGTTACCCTACAACAGTCTTCTTTCTGCAGTAAGAAATAGTCTATTCTGGAGTAATCTGAGTGCGGTATAGAGTAATGTGTAAAGTCTCTTTCTAGAGGGTGAAAATGCCTCCAGACATCAAGAAAACCAAATTCTTCACAGGCAGTGTTTAGTAGTTTTGTTAACTGGTTCTTATTCTTCATTTTACTTGTCTTATCAAGCCTATGATTCAGTACAACATTCAGATCCCCTCCACATATACAAATTCCTTCTGCTTCCATTGCAATAATATCAAATAGGGATTTGAAAAAATGTTTATCACTATCTGGGGGAGCATAGATATTCACCGGTGTCAGGATATTATTATCAACTTTGCCCTTTACTATGATATACCTCCCTTCTTTGTCTTTTAGTTCTTTAAACATTTCCAATTTAACTGAGGTTGATATCAAGATTGACACTCCTCTTTTATGACTACAAGTACGTGAGCTAGTTTTTATATCCAAATATTTTCAGCTTCTCGTGCTCTTGTCGATATAAATGGGTTTCTTGTAAGAAAGTAAAATGCATTTCACTTTTTTCAATTTAGCCATGACTTTAGTCCTCTTAATTGGATTACCCAAACCATTAACATTTTGAGACATCAGCTTAAGTCCTTGACATTGCATCATTACACTTGGTGTGATTGTTTTCACTGTATCCCCTCAACTCAACACCAGAACCATTCTGAACAACAAACCAAAACATATCAACAAACAAAGGTGTTTTGCCTGGGAAAACAAAACATCCAAACATATATGGACTCCCAAAAAAGCGTATTCTCTCTCCATCACCTGAATCCCTTTGTAAATTGAGGGGGGAAGCCTAACAGTAAGAAACATAGAAAATAGGTGCAGGAGTAGGCCATTTGGCCCTTCGAGCCTGCACCGCCATTCGATATGATCATGGCTGATCATCCAACTCAGTATCCCATCCCTGCCTTCTCTCTATACCCCCAGATCCCTTTAGCCACAAGGGCCACATCTAACTCCCTCTTAAATATAGCCAATGAACTGGCCTCAACTACCTTCTGTGGCAGAGAATTCCACAGATTCACCACTCTCTGTATGAAAAATGTTTTTCTCATCTCGGTCCAAATGATTTCCCCCTTATCCTTAAACTGTGACCCCTTGTTCTGGACTTCCCCAACATCGGGAACAATCTTCCTGCATCTAGCTTGTCCAACCCCTTAAGAATTTTGTAATTTTCTATAAGATCCCCCCTCAATCTTCTAAATTCTAGCGAGTACAAGCCGCGTCTATCCAGTCTATCTTCATATGAAAGTCCTGACATCCCAGGAATCAGTCTGGTGAACCTTCTCTGTACTCCCTCTATGGCAAGAATGTCTTTCCTCAGATTAGGAGACCAAAACTGTACGGAATACTCCAGGTGTGGTCTCACCAAGACCCTGTACAACTGCAGTAGAACCTCCCTGCTCTTATACTCAAACCCTTTTGCTATGAATGCTAACATACCATTCGCTTTCTTCACTGCCTGCTGCACCTGCATGCCTACTTTCAATGACTGGTGTACCATGACACCCAGGTCTCGTTGCATCTTCCCTTTTCCTAATCGGCCACCATTCAGATAACAGTCTACTTTCCTGTTTTTGCCACCAAAGTGGATAACCTCATATTTATCCACATTATACTGCAACTGCCATGCATTTGCCCACTCACCCAGCCTATCCAAGTCACCTTGCAGCCTCCTAGCATCCTCCTCACAGCTAACACTGCCCCCCAGCTTAGTGTCATCCGCAAACTTGGAGATGTTGCATTCAATTCCCTCGTCCAAATCATTAATATATATTGTAAATAGCTGGGGTCCCAGCACTGAGCCTTGCGGTACCCCACTAGTCACTGCCTGCCATTGTGAAAAGGACCCGTTTACTCCTACTCTTTGCTTCCTGTCTGCCAGCCAGTTCTCTATCCACATCAATACTGAACCCCCAATACCGTGTGCTTTAAGTTTGTAAACTAATCTCTTATGTGGGACCTTGTCGAAAGCTTGGTGAGGACAGGAACAGGGAGATAGGGAATCTGAATGTGTGGCTTAGGGGCTGGTGCAGGGAGCAAGGATTTAGATTTATAGACCACTGGGATCTCTTCTGGGGTACGGGTGACCTGTACAAAAGGGACGGGTTACACCTTAACTGGAGGGGGACCGACGTTCTGGCAGGCAGGTTTGCTATGGCTACACGTGTGGGTTTAAACTAAATAGTGGGGGGGGAGGGATTGACAAATTGGGAGTATAAAGACGGAGTTGAAGGGGAAGTAGGTACAGGAAAAGTTGCAAAAGACTCCCGAATTAATAGGAAGGAAAGTTCGAGAAGGGATAAGAGAGCAAGATCAGGGCCAATTGCGAGCGGTGCGAGAGGGGAGGTGAATACCGGAGGTCAAAGTGTTGTATATGAATGCGCAAAGTATTGGAAATAAAGTGGATGAGTTTGAGGCTCAGTTAGAAATTGGCAAGTATGATGTTGTGGGAATTACAGAGACATGGCTGCAAGAGGGCCAGGGATGGGTACTGAATATTCAAGGTTATACCTCCATTCGTAAAGACAGACAGGTGGGTAGAGGGGGTGGGGTAGCTCTGCTGGTGAGGAATGAAATTCAGTCCCTTGCAAGGGGTGACATTGAAACAGGAGATGTGGAGTCAGTATGGATAGAACTAAGGAATTGTAAGAGTAAAAATACTCTAGTGGGACTTATATACAGGCCCCAAACTGTAGCCTGGATAGAGGATGCGTTGAATCAGGAGTTAAAATTGGCATGTAGTAAAGGTAAAGGGCCTGTCACACTGCGGCGACCTAATTCGCGAGTTTAGAAGAGTTAGAAGAGTTTGCCCTCGATTCATACTCTCAGCAAGGTCGATACGAGGTCCTAGGAGGTCCTAGGAGGTCTTTGTAACTCTCCTTCATGCTCGAGAGTAGTCCCCGCATACTCAAGACCTTAGTTAGGTTGCGGCATTTTTTTCAGCAAGCTGAAAAATGCCCGCGAGTAAAGGGGCTGTCCCACTGCGGCGACCTAATCCGCGAGTTCTGTCAAGTTTGCGCTCGACTCATACTCGCAGCATGGTCGACACAAGGTCCTTGGAGGTCTTCGTAACTCTCCTTCATGCGCGAGAGTAGTCCACGCGTACTGGAGGCCTCAGCTAGGTCGCGGCATTTTTTTCAACAAGTTGAAAAATGCCCGTAAGTTAAAAAAGGTCGTCTTGGAAAAAAATAGATATTTTTTTACTCATAGGTTTAGTCGAGGTAGGTCGTAATGCTATCGTAAGTAATCAAAGGTAATCAAAGGTAGTCGAAGGTAAAGTTCGTTGAGAAAAAAAAGTAAGTAAACCGACCGGTAATGTTAAATGCCCTCTAAACATTATTAAAAGTTGTCTGGCTTCTTAAAAGTGTCTCCACTCCTTCTTCTCATCCCCTCCCCTTCTCTACCCCCCTTCTCTCTCCCCCCTCCCCTTCTCTCCCCCTCCACTTCTCTCCCCCCCCTTCTCTCTCCCCCCTTCTCTCCCCCCCTTCTCTCCCCCCCCCTTCTCCCCCCCCCTTCTCTCCCCCTTCTCTCCCCCCCTTCTCCTCCCCCTTCTCCTCCGCACACCCTTCTCCCCACCCCTTTCTCCCACCTCTTCTGCCCCCCTTCTCCCCCCCTTCACCGCCCCCTCTCCCCCCCCCCTCTCCACCCCTTTCCTCCCCTCTCTCCACCTCCGACACAAACAATCTTCCGGATGTATTAGTGGCCAGAGGATCTTTGGTAACGGAGGAACTGAAGGTAATCCACATTAGGCAGGAAATGGTGTCGGGTAGACTGATGGGATTGAAGGCTGATAAATCCCCAGAGCCCGATGGTCTGCAACCCAGGGTACTTAAGGAAGTGGGTCTAGGAATCGTGGATCATTTTCCAATATTCCATAGATTCAGGATCAGTTACTGTGGATTGTGGGTAGATTGGTTATCCCACTTTTTAAGAAAGGCGGGAGAGAGAAACCAGGGAATTATAGACCAGTTAGCCTGACATCGGTGGTGGGAAAATGCTGGAGTCAATCATAAAAGATGAAATAGCGGCTCATTTGGATAGCAGGAACAGGATCGGCCCGAGTCAGCATGGATTTACGAAGGGGAAATCATGCTTGACTAATCTTCTGGAAATTTTTGATGATGTAACTAGGAAAATGGACAATGGAGAGCCAGTGGATGTAGTGTACCTGGACTTTCAGGAAGCACTTGATAAGGTCCCACATAGGAGATTAGTGGGCAAAATTAGGGCACATGGTATTGGGGTAGAGTGCTGACATGGATAGAAAATTGGTTGGCAGACAGGAAACAAAGAGTAGGGATTAACGGGTCCCTTTCAGAATGACAGGCAGTGACCTGTGGGGTACCGCAAGACTCGGTGCTGGGATCGCAGCTATTTACAATATACATCA